>NW_007377490.1:0-135421 GCF_000475195.1 Diaphorina citri | reverse complement strand
GCGTGACTTCAAGGCACATTATTCTAGTTAGAAAATTTCCGCCCTGGCCGGGATTCGAAGCCAGCACCTCCGGGTTGAGAGTCAGTGCTCTTGACCACTGGGCCACAGAGGTGGGCTACTGGTGAAAGCTAGGTTGTACTAAAAGTCCAATATCAACTGCCTCGGTGGCGTAGTGGCCAAGACGCTCGCCTGGTTAACAGGAAGGCGCAGGTTCAATTCCAGCCAAGGCATGGAATTTCATCCTCATTTATTTGAGAATTTGACCACATAATAATAATAATGGAGCTCTAAGGATCAGTGGTAGTTGGTAGAGAACGCCTCCGGAGTTAACCTCGCCTAGTGGTTACCTTCCCCTCAAGAGTCTATTATTTATTATTGCTGGGTCTACGCACAGAGGTGACCCAGAATTTTCCCTTAATTTGTAAGATTGTAAGCATGGTTAGCCCAGTGGTAACGCGATTGCTTGCTGTGCACAAGGTCGCGGGTTCGAATCCCACCATCGACAGAAAAAAAACACTCAAATTTCGATTACAATTTCAGGTGATGCCCAATTGGACAGCGCCCTACAGGGTGGCATCATTGTGCGTGAATCTCGCAGACAAGAGACCCACAGACAGTTGTACGACGAGGATCATGTGAACTACACTGTACATCTTTCTCAACACAAGGACACCCTGTTTGTCAATGGAAAGAGTTTGCAAGTAAGTAGAAACTTTGTTTTACTTTGTCTGGCTGGGGACGTTAAACAGGGAGTATACCAGCCTGAAATTTCCCTTGCTAAAAAAAATAGCAAAGGTTGAGTGTGAAGGGCATCCAGCATCCACTCGTTAAATTTGTACATGTGAACTACACTGTACATATTTCTCAACACAAGGACACCCTGTTTGTCAATGGAAAAAGTTTGCAAGTAAGTAGAAACTTTGTTTTACTTTGTCTGGCTGGGGACATTAAACAGGGAGTATACCAGCCTGAAATTTCCCTTGCTAAAAAAAATAGCAAAGGTTGAGTGTGAAGGGCATCCACTCGTTAAATTTGTCGTAGGGAGCTCGGAATAACAACTCTGTCTTTCCGGAAAATAATTCCATCAACAAGAGTGAATTCGGAATCAGTTGAATTATTCTTCAATTCTTGAATAATGTTGCGAAGTTCGGAATCTTTTTCCGTTTCTTCTTGGATAACTTGAGAAGTGATGTATTTGCTTGATATTTGAAATATTGTTTCAGCACACAATTGATTGACTTCATCTCCAATAAGTTGATCATGTGAGATTTGATAAGGTTGAACAGGAGCTCGAGATAAACAATCTGTGTATCTCGAATGTAAATTTTCCAATCCGGTTCCACAATTTGCTGATCTATTTGAAACGGATATCTGAAAACAATGATGGCATGATTAATAAAAGAGCAGATCCTGGATTCGAACGTGGATAAGGATGGGTATTTTGGAAAAGTAGAAGGAGTCTGTTATGGGCTTCAATTGAGGTTATCTAGTACCTACATACTTTTGAAAGAGAAACAAAACACTAAACATTATTCATACAAATTCTAAATATTTATCTTAACGAACTTCGAGCGGCCGAGAGTTGGCAAAACAATTGATAATAATTCACAGTTCTGGATTTTTTTTTTTTTTTTGTCACATTTGGTAAAACATCATGAATGATACATATGACCTCCGGCCGCGGGCAATGCCTTGGTAACACGGCAGACTAGGGTTTGTTTATGAAATGGATCAGGCCTGAAAAAATAACTCCAAAAAATAAAACTTACTGTTGTACTTTGCTGGCTTCACACATGAGAATAGCTCTTCTTAAATTCCGATCACTTTGTTGTGCAAGTCTTAGTGCAAACTCTGGAGGTATTGTTAAACCTTCTTTCTTACAAATATTCTGAAAACACAAATGAAATTTGATAATTTAAAGTTTCATTGTTTCTGTAAGAAAAGGACTATCAACAGTCTTGTACAGTAATGAAAACCTTTTCCATTTTGACAAAGAGACCAAGTGAAGAAGAAAATTTATACTTGCAAGTTGTCAGTTAATTCCATAATGCAATAGAATTTCATGTGACACAAGTTTTTTTTTTTTATTTATTATTATTGTAGATTCCAAAAAACGTTTATGTTAATTATCAGGGGGGAAAAACAGTACTCATTCAGCTTCTTTGAAGTCACACTTACAGTCAGAACGGAAACAATTTCTTCATGGGTTGGAGCTGGGATTCGAATACACAAACATCGACTCCGTATGGCGGGTATCACTTGAGACATTGAATTGGCACACAATATGAGACGACAGGTAGTGATGTACTTCTCCATGGTTCTTCTCAGAGCTTGCTGGGCTTCTCTAGTGAGGTGGTCAGTTTCATTCAGTATGATAACTGTAATGGAATAGTTATAGGGTCAATGGAACAGTTATAGGGTCTTTCAAAGGAAATGGTATAGCTATATAGGGTCTTTCAAAGGAAAGAATGGAATAGTTATAGGGTCTTTCAAAGGAAAGAGTTTCTCACAAATATCAAATACTGCTTGAATTCTTATACATATTATCAAAATATGAAGGGACACCTGTTTCATATTTTTTGGGGATAATTTTTTTGATTATGAAGTTAAAGCCCTGGCCTACCCTTATGGTCACAAATTTAATATCTTAAATGAGAACCCCCTACTTGTGGTACATAATAATAAAGGCCTTGAATAATGTAGTAATGTGATACAAGTCTGAACTTGATCCAACAACCAGGGCAAGAGTTATGGCCTATTCACTTTTTTATAATCTTCCCCCAATAGGGAAAGCACCACAAATGGAAAATTCATATTGATCAATGATTCTTGAATATAAAAGTTGAGCTGAAAATAACCAGAAAAACAAAAGAAGAAGAATAAGCAAGTTCCCTCTCCTTTTTGTATTCAACCTAACCCTATAATAACACTAATCACTGCTCTAATTGTGAAAACTCCTTCTTGCATTTAACCTAACCCTATAATAACACTGGTCACTGCTTGTTTGTGCCAGTTCCTTTGGTAGCAATATTCCATGGACATGACTTCTGCACAAGTACCAAGAAAGAAAAAAAAAATAATAATAATAATAATAAAAAATAAAAACATGATGTGATTACCTTGTGTTAAACCATGGAGTCAGACATTAAAAATGTTTGGTATTCTCTCTAGGTGCTTTCAACTGTCTATATCATAGATCAAAAGAGCACAGTTAGTACTTAATATCTGATTTTTTATTTGCAGACTCCATCAAAGAAGAAAATAGATATTATGACTACAGCAAGTAACTACCATATTGAGGTAAATCCCAATGATGCAGGAATATATGATAGAGTGGTTGTGATGGAACTCATTAAAAATGTTGCTCAGACTAATCAGTTGGATCCTAATGGTCAACGGGACTTCAAAGGTAAATTTTGAAACAGGAAAGATTTCCTGTGCTTACTTATAAGTGCAGGTTTCATGAATTAGTGGAACCTATTTGAAGCACAAATAATAACAATAAGAAGAAGTTTATTCATTATACGACTTGTGACGTGAAGTAGAAGGATAGCGAGATTGACTCCTGGTGCGCGATCGACTCCTAGAATTGGAAAGAGAATTTATGTCGTTAGTATTTGAATAATTGGAACTTGAGCAACCTTGTTTTAACTCTTTACTTTCTATCTTTGAAGCTTCGAGAGCTGTGGCTTTGACCAGAATATGATACAAATTTCTTGACGCCGCCGGGAATCGAACCCGGGTCTCCCGCGTGCAAGGCGAGTGCAGTGACCACTACGCCATGGGAGCTGCATTCTCGGATCTGTTTAGGATAAAGCCCGCCCTTGATATTGGATATCGCATCCGCGTTCCGCGACCAAGCACTTACAAGGCAGACGCACTAGTCTCCAATCTCCAAGCTCCAATCTCCAAGACGCGTTAGTCTCCAATTCTTTGATTACAGACGTCTCTCATATCGACAATTCAGTCTCACAGCAAACCCCACACGGTAACATTGGCAGGTGGGTACCGCTAGACCGCGGGTTCGATTCCCGCCCTGGGCGAACTTTCTCCTAAACAGAAATAAGGTTCGTTCTCGGAACGGCTGGCTTTCTCCTATCTTGTCCTGCTTCTTTTCGATTTTGGGAGGATAAGACCTCCGTTGCGCTTTGTTACAGAAAGTTCCCTCTGTCATACCTCTTCAATAAGGAAAGGGAAAAAAACGATTGTAGTCGTCTTTTGTGAAGGGACACTGATGTTCTCTGCCTTATTCTGGAAACAGAGTGGAGAGCATAGAGCAGGGTTTTCCACATGCTACATTCGGAGGTACTTCGCGGGCTTGATTATGTACATAGGGGAGCACATGATTGATCTTTTATTAGGATTTTAATTTCGAAGATTTTTGCCTAAGTACCAAACCATTTTTTTTTTTTTTTTTACATTTAGGTAAGTTTGTGGCCCGCGGGCCGCTAGTTGGAAACCCCTGGCATAGAGCATCGAGCCTTCAAATCGCATAGAACTGACAGCAAAAACACGCCACACCACACGCCAGAAAGAGCTTTTTGCCAAAAAGCTCTTTGCTCCATACTCTCCGCTCTTACCGCTCTACTCATCTACTCTGTGTTTAGCCTAAAAAAAAGGAAAAAAAAAAAAAAAAAAAAAAAATAAAATCTACCTTTCTAACCACTTAATTCACTACATATTTTTTTTTCCCATTAATTTTTTTTGATCGTGGGAATCGAACCCGGTTGTTGCTGTTGTTGTCTTTTTTTTTATTTTTATGGTAGACAAAGGCGTTACCACTGGACCATCTTATGGACTTGATCCTCACAACTAAAGTACTTACCGGTACAGCGACTTCCTCCTTCTTGGGCTCTTCCTTCTTCTCCTCGACTGGGGTGGGGGTTGGGGGAGGCACCTCAGTGGGTGGGGGGGACTGAGGGAGGGGAGGGGGCAGCTCAGCCTTCACCTCTTCCTTCTTCTCGGTGACAGCAGCCTCCACGGTGTTCTTCAGCTCTTCCACCTGTGGAGGTGAAAATGAACGTATCAGTCTAAAGGTCACTTGGTTCGGGTAATGATGTCCTACACACGCCAAGCCCATGACAATAATAAATAAATAATAAATGCAGTTTCTTTGTGTTGTTATGTCACAACTTTGGTGCTCACTGCAGCATTTGTAGGATTCAATACATATCTCAATAATCCTAACAACCAATGTTTACCTACCATGCTGGCACCGGTCGCTATGCGCATTTACATGTCATAGCTACTCATTTTCCTCACGAGGCTGAGTGGGCCCCGCAACAGCCAGTCACGGAATCAATCATTTGCATGATACAAATTTCTTGACGCCGCCGGGAATCGAACCCGGGTCTCCCGCGTGCAAGGCGAGTGCAGTGACCACTACGCCATGGGAGCTGCATTCTCGGATCTGTTTAGGATAAAGCCCGCCCTTGATATTGGATATCGCATCCGCGTTCCGCGACCTAGCACTTACAAGGCAGACGCACTAGTCTCCAATCTCCAAGCTGCCTTCTTTGATTACAGACGTCTCTCATATCGACAATTCAGTCTCACAGCAAACCCCACACGGTAACGTTGAAGTAAAGGGGCTTTTCAGTCTCATTCTGGCAGTATAAGCAGGGTAGGGTAAGTGTACCATTTATTCGCCCACCTAAAAAACGTACCATATTTTATTGGCCCACCTGTACCATACGCCACATAAGTACGTTGAATCATTTGAGTTCTGCTGATTCGAATCAGGATATGCTGACTCAGATACCGGACGTTGTGCTGACGCTAGAGTACTACAAGACTGGTGAGTGTGCTAGCCGCTGAATGGAGGGTGAAACTCCAGTCACTGAAAACCTTAGACCGGTCATTGACTATCAGGTAGACCTGACAGGTAGATACGCCTGAACAAGTGCGCCTCTGTCAGGTCTACCTGATACTCCTGATAGTGAATTTTCGGCCTTAGCCGTCGTACAGTGATAATCGTGTGTAGGGTAAGTGTACCATTTATTCGCCCACCTAAAAAACGTACCATTTATTGGCCCACCTGTACCATACGCCACATAAGTAACTGGACGAAAATTTTTCAAGATCCAATTTTCATCAAAAGAAAGGGCTTAAAGACTGCTATCGAACCAGTGCTATTCAAAAATTGTAGTCATAAAAACAAAAATTAGAAAAATAAATGTGGGCAGGTGGGCCAATAAATGGTACGTTTTTTAAGTGGGCGAATAAATGGTACACTTACCCTATATTCTGTTATATTTTCATCAGTTTCAGACTCTGCCACAGGCATACCTCGTGTCCTGAGGGAGAACCCTGTTCTAGTGAATCCTGTGAGGTCCTCCAGGATGTTCATCTCATCAATGGCAACCTCCTTGGCCCTACCATGCAGGTAAGATCTAGGCCGAGATTGTCCACTTTGTAGGACAAGCCAAAATTTTGATTGCAAATGTTTCAACGGGTTACTTTCTGGTGTTCTCGTGTTGACCCAGCACCTAGATGGGAACTACTGTGTCTCCTATCGCCCATTTGATGACGGACATACTACGGGATCAGTGGCGTAGCGTGGTCTGCTTTCTGGTGTTCTCGTGTTGACCCAGCACCTAGATGGGAACTACTGTGTCTCCTATCGCCCATTTGATGACGGACATACTACGGGATGGGCATGCTACGACACAGACCACATGCGTCTAATGTAGCAGTTGTTTCATTGGTATGAAATAAAAACGGCGGTGAAACACTTGATTTTTTTTCCTTCTTCTTTTTTAAATAATCATTCATTAAATTCATCGTGAAGTCCCCAATCTTTTTGTTATGGCCCGTTTGTCTGTTGTTTGCTCCATATTCTTATTCTTCCGTTTGTCCCCTGCGTCTAATGTAGCAGTTTTTTCATTGGTATGAAATAAAAACGGCGGTGAAACATTCGATTTTTTTCCCCTTCTTCTTCTTTTTTAAATAATCATTCATTAAATTCATCGTGAAGTCCCCAATCTTTTTGTTATGGCTCGTTTGTCTGTTGTTTGCTCCATATTCTTATTCTTCCGTTTGTCCCGTCCACAGGTGTGTAAGAACGACATTCTCGTGATAGACGTCATAAATCGCGTCCCGAGCAGGTCCCTATCGTTCCACTGGCACGGACAGCACACGCGTGAGACACCCAGTATGGATGGCGTTTCCATGGTGACGCAGTGCCCCGTGTTGAGTCACACGGTATATCAGTATAAGCTACGCGCAGCCCAGGCTGGAACTCATTACTATCATGCTCTTACTGGTGAGACCTAAAAAATAAATATAGTTATATGTATAAAAAAAAACACAGAAATGAAGAACAAAGAAGAATAATTCTTCAATAATGTGCCTTGAAGTGATTAGTGTTATTATAGGGTTAGGTTGAATACAAAAAGGAGCTTTTCTTTTCCACGGACATGACTTTTGCATAATTACCTTGATTAGTGTTATTATAGGGTTAGGTTGAATACAAAAAGGAGCTTTTCTTTTCCACGGACATGACTTTTGCATAATTACCTTTTTTTTCTTCTTCATGCAACACATTGGCTGTAGGTAGGTATTTCATTATCAGACTTTTTTTATTCCACCCAGGAGATTCCTGTTTGGACATAATGGCACAACCACACTTGTTGCCACGGGCCACTTAGGTATTTTCAATGGTTATCTGAAAGAGGGCCTAGTACATAACATCATGGCAAGTGAAATATTTACCAAAAAAGACATATGTTCCATTCTTAGTCTTTCAACACCAGGACCATACAGTTCCTTCAACAAAGCCATAATCCTTGTTTTCTTTCCTGCACCAGAAGGTCCATAGAACAGCAAGTGAGGGAAGTCACCTTCTTTCAACTGTAACATACATATATAGTGTAATGTACACACTAAGCAATAAGGGAAAAAGATTCTGACCAAGGTCTATCAGACCATCTGAGACTTGGGTCTGTCAGAGAGTCTGAGTGAGAGGCTGGCATAAAAAGAAAATATCAGTCACGTCACATACTTGACATACTACAGTCTTCTCTATCTTGCCTAACGCCTCCACATAAGGCACCAGAAAACGCTGCTACATAGACCCAGAATTTTTCAACAATATTTTTTCTTGGGTTAATCCTTACCAAGTTCCGGAGATGATTAGCTTGTTTGCAGTGAAAGTCCAACTTTTGTAAATTGTTGGGTCGGTATTTATCAACCCACAAGCTCATTGTGGTAGCTGAATTATTAAAATCAGTAAAAACTAAAAAAAAAAAAGGAGATGAAAACGAAATTACTAACAACAGGAACAGGAACAGAACTACTTACTACAGAACAACGAACAACAAAATTTTAATAGGTATTTTAAAAAATAACTTCCCGCCATTGCCTGTACCCTGTTGCCATGTGCCAGGCATACATGCCTAAAAAAATTCCCTGCGTACTTTTCTCACAAAATCCCTCTTCTCATAGGACGCCGCGAAGAGTAACGCCAGGAGGGGAAGTGGGATGAAAAATACGCACACGCATCAACGCGGCGACGGATTTTTATCGACGCGACAAAAAACAGGTTGACTTTTTCGCGCCTTCGTTATTTGTTATTTCAAATTTGAATATTTGAATTTGAACTGATTAAAATTTCAAATTTACTGATTTGCTGATTTCTGATTTCCAAATTCAAATTCAACAGGTAATGAGGTAATTTAAAGTAAAAAAGTTCCTTAATAAGTTAATACCACATTTTTCCAGATTTTCCTACCTACCCTTCAGTGCTTCAGTTGTACGTTGTACTTGAGTTATCTGCTGTTCTACATATATCACCATCACTAGGTTGTGTAAGGTCTGTATTGTGCAAGCTTTTGGGTCTGATTCTCATGTAAGGTATGTATTTATATTTAAGTACTAATTATTAATTAATTTATTTAATTTTGACATCCTTTGTAACAGGTAATGAGGTAATTTATAATGGTCAACGGGACTTCAAAGGTAAATTTTGAAACAGGAAAGATTTCCTGTGCTTACTTATAAGTGCAGGTTTCATGAATTAGTGGGACCTATTTGAAGCACAAATAATAACAATAAGAAGAAGTTTATTCATTGACCATCACTAGGTTGTGTAAGGTCTGTATTGTGCAAGCTTTTGGGTCTGATTCTCATGTAAGGTATGTATTTATATTTAAGTACTAATCTTTTGTACAGGATCAGTGCAGTGTAAGAGCATGATTTTGAAGCACTGCTATTTTAAATCAGGTCTCAGGATGGAATAACATAGCCATTGTCACCCTCAGTACTCTTCTTCACAAACACAACAAATTTCATCCAAATTGGTTGAGCTGTTTGCTTGTGAAAAGAGGACAAAAAAGGTCCATTTTGGCATAATAGACAGACACCTACATACTGACAAAGAACTTCTCACTATCACTATTTTATATTTCTAGAAAACTTCATATATTTTTCCACAATTTTTAGCAATTTACAAAAGGTTCTCTAATTTTATTTATTAAGAAGATTCCAAAAGTATTGATACTGACCCTGAATAAAAGTCTCATTCCATTCAGAGTTGTAGGACAAACTTTTTCCAAAAGTTAACACTCTTATTTATTTACTTTTAAATCTCCTTTGGGCATTTAGGAGTCAAGAAAACAAGATTTCTTTCTTGTAATTGTAACAGATTCCTACCGATATACTTGGTCTGATTGTTTCCAATCTTTGGTAGCAAGATTCAGGTATCAATGACACAAGGGGTAGATTCATACTTCTCAGACCACCTAACACATATTAAATGACAGTTAATAAAAATGATCAACACCCCATGACTCAAAGAAGAAACTTCTTAAATACTTGTATGTGTTCTGATAAAAAGTATTATATTATAAACAGAACACATGAATTTATATAACATAAAACTAAGAAGTATTATGCTGTCCACTTGAGACACCTAGTATCCTGATGAGTTCCTAGACATCGAACACAGCAATATCTAGCTCCACATGGCACACACGTGTAGTTACTGGGGAAACCACACACTGCACAGAAATGTCTGTTGGGAAATTTGGAAGGTTTAGCTTCAGCATTTTCATAGGCTGAGCCTTGACTGTTGAGAGCTTTGTCTTCCTCTATCATTTGTGCAAGGGACTTTCTGAACCTGAAAATGTAATTTTGTTGGTTAGTCTTATGAAATAATCCTTCCATAGTCCTATAACCAATATCAATATACAGGGTGTCTCAGAATTTATGCTTTATATTAATTAGTTAATTACTAACAAGGGTAGATAATGTATTAAATAGCAATGCATTTACATTTATTTATAAGGGGGTTTAACTTGGTATGAATCCACAAAGCCTAGCTGCAAAACTTGGTTGAACAAAATCACTAAGTAAATGTGAAACAAATGTACCATCTCAGTCTGCAATTTTCAAAAGTGACATGACAGATGGATGTTTTACCTAACAGAATTTGAAAGTTGTAGGTACTTACTTTAATTTATAATACTCTGCACTTTTACTTTTCTTCTTTCTACTTCCCGATTTTGCGTCAAGAGTTTCTTGAAATTTAGGTGCCTTTTTATTCATCACTAGAAAAAAAGAAAAAAATATATAATTAGAAAAGGATAGCTTCATGAGAAAATTTTAAAAATACATGGTACCTAACCAAGCATTTTTCAACTTGAACATGGTAATGTCATTTTTTGAATAGATATTTTTCACTTTTGAAGTCTTTTATGTAAGGCTGTAAAGGCAGGATTGTATGATCAATACACTCCCTACCTTACACCCAAGATTCAAAAAGGGATGATAGATCACAAAAAACTCGACATACCACCCTCCATGCAAAAAATTTGTTTTCTTGTATTTTAAAATATTTAATAGAATTACCTAAATCAGCATGTGGATCATCATGGAAGTTATCAGATTCAAGAGACTCGAGTGCTTTCCTTGCCCTCCTCTGTCTTGTGGCTTCGTCCAGAACTCTTTGTTTGTTAGCATCCTTGATTCTGCCAGACAATCGGTTGGCCATTGTTGTCATGTTTACTACCTAACCACTTGTTTCTCTGAAAGGAATGGAAGAAGAAGAAAAAAAAAAAGGGTTAGAGAAAAGGTGATTTGCCTCCAGAGAGGAGAAAACCTTTCCATTCTAACACTGTCATGAAGCTAAATGCAAAGTTATTAGCTTTCAGGACACAAGCCCTTAAACTACACCACCTGCCTTGGTGGCGTAGTGGTCAAGACGCTCGCCTGGTAATCAGGAGGGCGTGGGTTCGATCCCAACCGAGGTATGGAATTTTATCCTCATTTATTTGAGGATTTGACCACATAATAATGGAGCTCTAATCTAAGGGTTAGGTGGTAGAGAACGCCTAAGGTGTTAACCTTGCCTAGTGGTTGCCTTCCTCTCAAGAGTCTATTATGTATTATTAAAGAACCAGATCATCTGGGTCCCTCTGAAAAATAAATAAATAAAAATAAAAAATAAAAGGACCGGACTATTTTTTCAATATGTATTCAGAGTATTAGAACCATAGGAACAATACCCGTTTTTATATCCTCTTGAAATTAATCTCTATCATTGATGGGAAAACTAATTTGATCTAACAAGTCATCTACTCTGGTCATCAGAAGCTCAATGACATCGCTAGAAATGAACAAATGTGTTTCATCCAGATCTTGAATGATAAATCTTCTTCCCAGTGTATTTGTTTCGTCCAAGTGTAACAAGAACTGTTTCATTGGTTTATCACTAAAACAGTGAATGATAAATCTTCTTCCCAGTGTATTTGTTTCGTCCAAGTGTAACAAGAACTGTTTCATTGGTTTATCACTAAAACAGAAAAAAAATGAAGAAAAAAACAGGTGTGAATGACTCATGACTTTCTAATGTCTAAATGCTTACTCAACATAATTACAATAAATTTCCATGTCCAGGCTGGGATTGAACCAGCACTCTGCTGTTTATCAGGCAAGCACCTTAACCACTATGCCACCAAGGCAGGTTATACACATAATATCATTAATATTAATTTAATATAATTTGGTTTTGCTCACAGATGTCAAAAAAGAAGGGACTCAGTGTTGAAGAAAAAAGAACTGGTCTTTTGGAATTGTTCCATGAGAAAGAAGAATTTTTTCAACTAAAAGTAAGTAAGTATTATGATTATTTATCTGTAGGTCGTAGGATGGTCTTTCTGAAATACATTGAGAAAATAATGTTGAGAGACAACTACGTTTTTCTTCGGAATCAACAGCTTTTTGAAGCAGGAAATGAGGTCAACCAGATTCAACTTATTCTGGGGGCCCATTTTTTTTTTTTTTTTTTTTTTTTTTTTTTTTTTTTTTTTTTTTGTCCTTTACAGCTTATAATAGTATTGAATTGATTCAATTCAATTCAAGCTTATAATAGTAATTATAATTATCCTATAATTTGGAGCAATCCTTAACCTCTATCTTTCTTCCAAAATGTTCGTCTACATTAGGAACTGGAAAAACTTGCACCCAAGGAGAAAGGAATCATATCACAGTCAGTAAAAGAAATTCTACAAAGTCTGGTAGATGATGGTTTAGTAGAATCAGAAAAAATTGGAACATCAACATACTTTTGGAGTTTCCCAAAGTGAGTACATAATTTTGTTAAAAAAAAAAAGTATGTAGGTATAGCTTTGCTTTACTTATTGTTTATTGTACTAAAAATAAACTGAGAAGGACTGAAAGCTTTTGTTTTTGTTATTATTATTACATGGATGGGTATACCATTATTTATAAAAAATTAGTATGTAATGAAGAAAATTTATTTGTATCTAATAATAATAATGATAATAATAATAATGTTGAACATATTTACAATGGTACACCTGCCATAATTATGTATAGGCGTATTACATATATATATCCAATTTAATTTTCTAATAAACTGTTTAAAATAGGAGCATACCATGACAGTCTAAATAAAGTAGGTACTACATACTCACAAATATTATGCTTATTTTTCCAGTTGTTGATTTCGTTGCTAGGAGACAATATTACTGGGTGGTTGTTGTTTTGTAATACTGTGTGTATCAAAATATACCACACCATGACAGTCTAAATAAAGTAGGTACTACATACTCACAAATATTATGCTTATTTTTTTACAGCAAAGCATCAGACAGAGTAGATTGCAAACTGGAAAAAATTACTGCTGAAATTGAGGATGTAACCAAAGAATTGGCACAAAATAATGAAGCACTGGAAAAATCTATGGTTGGAAGAGGAGATAGTAAAAACAGAGAAGATTTTCTGCAAGAAGTAGGAAACATATCAAAAGAGCTTGAACTGATCAATAAGGAATTGGAAAAATACAAAAATAATGATCCTGATACATTAAAGTTAATTGAAAACACTGCACAAGTAAGTAATGCAAGATATTTCTCCAGGTATGAACATTGTGTATTTCCCCTCCTTCCAACTGGACAATGTTAACTTGGAGAAAAAAAAAGTCACTCTGTTGAGGATGTAACATGTGACAGTAGTAAGTAATGCAAGATATTTCTCCAGGTATGAACATTGTGTATTTCCCCTCCTTCCAACTGGACAATGTTAACTTGGAGAAAAAAAAAAGTCACTCTGTTGAGGATGTAACATGTGACAGTGACAAGCTTAGCTTGAATACCTATTATTTAAAGAAATCTTTGTTTTCAGAGAGCAAAAGAAGCTGCCAATCGATGGACTGATAACTTGTTTTCTCTGAAATCTTGGTGTAAAAACAAATTTGGATTAGAAGAAACAGCTCTCAACAAACATTTTTCGATTCCTGAAGAAATGGATTACATCGATTGATTGTGGTAGAGGTATACAGGGAGCAAACATGAATATTTGTAGCTACATAAAGGGTGTCCCAATGAGAACACAAGATTTGATTATTTGAGGTGTGCCACAGCAAAACATAGTAAGTGCCATACCCCCCATATATTGGTTTTATTGCAGAAATGCATTGTAAGGTATCAATATGAAATATATTTAAATTTATTTTTTCTGGCAGTGAAAATTGGAACTCATGATTGTGTGTGTACAAAATGTTGGAAGTGCCATAGTTTTAAAACGTACAAAATGTTGTAAGTGCCATGGTTTTTAGACTTGCACATAGGTAGGTACAACCTTTTGCACTTGCACCCTTTGTTCTCTGTGGATGAAATGGACTTCTTAGATGATTTTAGAAGTAAACATTCTGAAATTTTGTATGGAACAATAATCAGACAAATAACTCCCTCTACTTTGATGGTACATTTGTTTCCTTTTGACAAAATTTTTGATGACAAATTTGAGGAAATCAGGCTGTGTCTCGTTAGTGTAACTTTCAATTTCACCTTTCAATGCTTCAAAGCGTGTGGGTTTCTTGGTGTAAACCTGTGACTTTAGAGACTTACCCTTACAAAAAATAGTCTGGGGGGGGGGGTAAATTTACACAATCATGGAGGCCATTTCTCTTCAGCAAAAAATAGTCTGGGGGGGGGGGGTAAATTTACACAATCATGGAGGCCATTTCTCTTCAGAAAAATGGAAAATGACATGATTACTACTAGGAAAATGCTTGCGCAAAAGTGATGTGTCAATTTTATTATGCTAATGCACAGTTTTGGACTCCATGATGACTTTTTTAAAGAGGTTTGACAGAGGGAACTGTAACTGCTATGGTCTAATCATCCCAAAATTGAAGAGAGAAGGAAGACAGGATAGGAGAAAGCCAGCCATTCCGAGAACAAACATTATAGCACCAGGATAAAATCTGCCCCAGGCGGGAATTGAACCTGTGGCCTAGCACTTACAAGCCAGATGTACTACCAACTAAGCTAACTAGGCTGGCCCATGATGACTAATTTTGATATGTTTACAATCAATCTGTCAAAGATTGGGCAAGATAAAACAATGTGTAACAAAGTTATGACCCTTTCAAATCTTTTGTGTTCTTATTGGGACACCCTTTAGTACCAATTGGAGTTTTAGTAAAATGCAAAAAAAAAAAAAAAAAAAACATATCATACTTTTTACTTATTTCTGGTGGATACCATAGTACCTATGCCATACATCATTCAAAATATAATGAAGAAGATATGTATTTCACTTGTGGGAATAGGGAGAAAATCATAAAAAAAGTGGACTGAAATTTGGGGGGGGGGGATGGACTCGGAAAGCAGGAAAAGTCACAAAATTTGATTATCTTTTTTCATTATGTTACCTATAGTAGACATGTATGATGTACTACCTACAGATTTAGTAACACTGTACATGTTTTTTTTTTTTTTTTTCTTCAGATTAGACAGACCTTAGCAAACTAGTCTGGTGAAATTGTTGTTAAATCCCATGAATTGGGAAATTATTAAAAATATGTACATAAAAAGTTTTCAAAGGGGAAAAATTAATATTTACCATTCAATAAGTACTCCTTTCATAACATTTACCATGGCTGATCATGAGTTTTTCAAAATTTCATTCAATACATGACCATCAAAATTGAAGCCCAAGTCCAACCAAAACTGTAGTGGACGTGACGTGATTGGAAATTTAAGGCCACCCTGAAACTTCTAATGAATAAATGAATGGAAAAGAAAAAAATTGGTGAGCTTGGAAACTAGCTTTCGGTTTACTAATGTTTCACATTCCATTATGTTTTGATGGCGACAGAAAAGGAAAAATAGGCGTATTTTTCATGAACGCGTTCAAGAGGTTTTTTTTTTCAACCCAGGTACAGTGGTTTTCTCTTTGTTCGTTCTCGGAACGGCTGGCTTTTTCCTATCCTGTCTTCCTTCTCTCTTCGATTTCGGGACGATAAGACCATAGCAGTTACAGTTCCCTCTGTCAAACCTCTTTAAAAAAAAAAATTGGCAACACTGCATGATTGCACTGCGATCATGCGATGTCACATCTCGCGACTCGCTTGTTTTGATAAGATATGATATTATGTATTATGATAGGTAACCAAATCCCAGGTTCACCAGGAAAATCAGGATTTTTTAATTGTAAAAAGTTAACTTTGAAACTGTAAAACAAGTAACCTATGTGAGCACATGAATTCTATTTGTTGAATTTTCCACCCATTGAAGAATCAAGTTATCTATCTAGTTTTGTTAATATTGGGTACCAGCTTGTACCATAATACATAATATGCATTTAAACCATTCTTCTGATCCTAGACGACCTGATAGGATCCACAGGTAAGACTGATGACCGTTTCTCATCCTTAGCCATTCAAAAATATTAAGGGGCTCCAAGACTTTTCAAACACTCTGTAGAGACCTACAGGGTTATCATGATTGTGTGCTGGGAGGCTTTGACGTAATAAGGGGTTGTGTATGTACCTAATGGAATGGTTTCTTGATGGTCCATCATTAGCTGCTTGTTTTTCCCAGGTCCACTTGGGTTTATGTGAGTAAATGGGTTGCTTCTAACCAAGTGAAAGATAAAACCCCTGTTTCTGAAGATCTCTACAGTTACACACTCATGTATTAATCAAATGTAAAACCTCTTACAGCAAGTATGTCAGTGTATCTTGTTTTATTTTAGGTACAACTCCTCACTGTATCTTGTTTTATTTTAGATACAAGCCACCCGTAGAAAATACAGAAGACATAACCCCAGATTTGATGAACATTTTAGGAATGATCTTCAGCATGTGTGGACTAATGATGAGAGTAAGTACTTAGGTGCATTGCACACTAGTGAAATGTGTTTGATATACCAATGCACAGAGTTTTAGTTTCACCAGTCTGCATTGCACCTTACTCAATTTTTTACTTTGTGTATCCTATAGGAAGGAAAGTAATGTACCTATTCAGTCAAAATTTTAAATGGTCAGTTTTTTGTGCCAAAACACATTTTGAGGTCCCTAGAACCAAAATCCAAAGTTTTAGCTATTGGTCCATGTGTGTGTGTGTCTGTCTGTTAACAAAATGGAACAATAAGAGCCAGAGTCTTGAAATGATATACAGCTGTCAAGGATACAACATGAAACCTTTTGTAAGATTGGTGCTATGGTTGGTGGTTTTTTGACTGCTTTTTGGTGGTTTTTAGCTGTACTCAGAAACTGTAAGTAAACACCAAAGTGTTTAATTATTGTTTTATTAACTTAAAGGTGGCTAGGGAGTCTTAGTGTATAGTAATCTACCCCCTAACTTTATCCTCTTGACAAATGGCTTCTGCAAGCAAAGTATCTAAATTGCACTAAAAAATAATTTCTTATACATCCTGCTGATTCCTACCATTCATTTTAATGTATCTTCTCAAACTTGAGCTTTTACTGGTCACAAAACTGGAAACTAGGAAATTTGCTGTGACTACTAAAAGAAATAACCTACCTAGGTAAATTAAAGACATTTTAATTCTTACACATTTATATTTATTTATTAACACCAACTAAAAGTTCTGTGAAATCATTCTGAACAGCTGAATGTTAAAATAGAAATATTTGGAGTATTTAGGGATATTTATTTATTTTTTTTTCTGAACAGCTGAATGTTAAAATAGAAATATTTGGAGTATTTAGGGATATTTATTTATTTTTTTTTTTTTTTAGTTGTAATACTTATACAAGGTGGCCCAAATGTTGTTTGGAATTTTCCTGCAGCCCCATTTGATTTTTCAAAAGATAAGTGGTAGGTACGTACACAAGTACATAGGTATATGTGTCAACTTAGTTAAAAGTATGGGAAGAGCAATGGAGAATTTTCTTACCTCCATACACTTGTAAAACCAGGCAAATATGGACAAATATTTTTTTAGATAAATTCCCTTTAGGGATGAAATATTCTTCGTACATCTGTTTGATTTTTATTAAGGGCAAAATTTGACACAGAGAAAAAAGAAGAAAAATGGGGAATGGAAAATTATGAGTATGTATAATGAATATAATGATCAGAAATACACAGTTTCAGGGCAAATAGCTGAATGTGTTCCTGTTTTACATACTTGTGGAGCACCCTGTATTATGTGACTGCCACCAAAATAACTGTACTCAAACCAACTTTTTGAGAAGAGGCAACAAGAGACCAGATGGAAATACTTTATTTTACCAAGTACTTTAGCTTGGTGTTTTGTGCACTAGTGCCTCTTGGTAAGCCTTTTTTACGGCTTTTCTGTCAGCTGGTTTGCGAGATTCCATGAGTTTTATTTGATCTAACTCATCTGTAATTCCAAGAGGTTCTAATTTATTTCTTGGCAACCATTGCCAAGTTCGTTTAGTATCAAAAAACAATACAAGATAAACAGGTTCAGTGTAGTTGTTTGCTAAAGCAAGTACGTCTTCAGGAGGTGATGGAATGGGAACACCATTATGAATATAACCAAGTGGCATTTGAGGATTAATTATCAAAGCAGGATACCAAGGATATCCCCGACACTTTGCCCAAACAAGCTGTAGTTGTTCAAATGTATGACTTCCAGAAACACTGCTACCACTTTCTGAATCACTTGAATCACAAGATGAACTACATTCAGAACAGCTGGAATTTTCTTCCCCATCTTCTCCTCCTTCCTCTGCTGAATCAAATGCTTCCCCTTTTAATTCACCACCTGAACGATAAACTTTGAAGCTATCACTTTCAGGTACAGATAATTCTTCCTGTGCACCTTTTTTCTTATTACCATGTCTTTTTCTAGTAGTTATTTCAGGACTTTTAAAGTTTTTTGTATCTTTGCTGGACATACCCATTACTACATCAGTAGAATTCTTCTTTTCTTCTTGTTTGTTGTTTTCAGCCTTTGATGTCTCTTCCATATGAACCACATCAGAAGAATTTACACCTTTTGCTGAGGTACCAGGCAGAATACTACCAATCTGATCAAATCCTGCATCATTTAGTGTTTTTGCTGCTTGATTTATTAATGCCCCTCCCACTTGCTTCATTTTAATTCCTGCTTTGTAGAATATTGTATCCTTTTCATTGTAGGTCAAACAATTCTCCACCATAAGATTAAAATCATTTTCAAAATCTTCTAGTGATAAGTATTGGTTTGCTTTAACTTTATTTGTCATAGTTGTCAGATCCATGGGTTGCTTGATTACATCTGCATAGTCAGGGACTTCTATTACATCCACTGGCTCTAAAAATATGTCACCTGTGTCACGAGCTTTTATTAAATCTATAAGTTGGAGAAGTAAACTGTTGAGTGGATTGAGTTTAATCATTGTGCATGCCTCAGTTACTTTTATCAATTCTCTTTTCATTTTTTCACGTTTTCTTACAAGCTCACAGAGTAATCTTGCTCGTTCTAAATCTTGCCTTAAACATTGCCAATATTTCAATTCATGGTACAACTCAGTAATATTGCCATTTTCTGGTGTGTTGCTCATAATTTTACAGTGTTCGTCACGCCTTGCCTGATGGCTGCTTTGTAACCTCCTTAGTAAAGGAACACCATTTCTCAATTGCCGCTTTATAGTCCAGTAGGCTATGAGCCTATTCATTAATTGTGACTTTTTAGGTACTGAAATCAGTTGGGCAATGTCTTGTACTCTCTCAGGTGGAATTGTAGGGATAGAAACTGTAGGAACAGATACCCTTTTCTTTGCAAGTACAAGACGAGCATTCTTTAATTTCTCATCTGAAGGTGCAGGGAGACGTGGGCGATGTTGTACGTCTGGAGGTGTATGTGCATCACAATAGGCTAATTTCTGTACTACTACAGGCTCAACACCTGAGTGATCCCTGATAGTATCCATATTCATATAGAGTCCTGCTTGCTGGGCACAGGTCACATGGAATGCTGCATAGCAGTTTGTTTTATGACATTGTATACATGCACCTACACCTCTCTGTTTACACACATAACATGTTAGTTTCCATCTGGCTGCAGGTATTGCTTCAATGCTATCTATTGGTTCCAGAAACACAGTATTTGCAAAACGGACCTCTGGAATCCATAATGCACAAACTACATGGGCCCATGCTCCTCTGTCAGTCAGTTTAAATGCTCCTCCATTATTAGGACAAAGAACACAATCAACAGCTCTTGAGGGTGTGTGCAGGCAACGGCGACAAAGCCATTGACCTTCAGGAATGTAAGGAACACCATAGCAGTCTTGATGCACAGCTAAGTTACACATGTCACAAAATAATATGACATTACTGTTTTGACATTCCCCATCATTACAAATACAGCACACTGCTTCATCATCAATAATATCCTGTGATTGGGTATGTGACATTTGAAATTGACACTCCTTTTCTAATCTGTCCATTAGGAGTTCAAATGTGTCTATAGCAAGAGGTGGCAGATTACTGATCTTCCGTTGTTCATTCATAATATTGAGCCAAGATGCATCTTCCTCATCCATATCATATTCTACTTCTTCATCTAACTCATCTGCATTCTTTTCAATAAACCTAATGTATGCAGTTGGTCTTGAAATACTGTCCAAATGCTTATAATCATCTAATTCTTTGAAACAGGGTTCAGGAAGTTTAGTGACAGCTTCCTGGCTTCTTTGAAGTGCTTCTAATACCAACTGTCTGTTGTCACTTGAAGCTTGGCCATACTCATGTTCAAAATCTTCCTTACTACAAATGGGCATTTTCTCATAAATACTCAATCTATGAATTTTCACACCTTCTTGGAACTGTACGACTGTTTTTGATTCAGCCAAAGAAAGAGTTTCCCTTACTTCTACTTTTTCTGGGAGTTTGAAAAAAAAAAAGATGGACCCAGAAACACCTACGTGGTCATAAATATACATAGGTCCATTATGGTGACATGTGTGTGTCCTAATTTTTAATTCTATGGATTTAATAAATATAATATATTTATTATGAAACCATCACTCAATTCAATCAATGTAGTTCTGGTCTGGAATCTTTTGCTGAATGGAAGTTAAAACTATAAAATTTCATTAAATTGAAATCAAAATAACTTGAATGATTTAATCGAGCAATTTTAATTGGAAATACCAACAAAAAAAACTGCAGAAATTTTCAAATAAACTTGCGGGCATTTTGACCTAAAAAAAAAAAAATGGATTTCGGTCTATATAAATAAAAAACTCATAATGATACTTTCTGACATTCAGAGGCATGTGCGTTAGCCTACTGGCAAAATTACGGAGCCTGTATGTAATTTGATCAAAATAAAGCAGACCTTCTTACCTACCTATGAAAATAAATAATAATAATCATTTTATTTCGGTCAAATTGCCTCAAGCACTGATTTTTACGTATGCGATTGAATGGGAACACGATTTTTTTGCACTAACATCAATTTAATCACATAGGTATCTTCAAATTTCTCATCAGAGGACTCAATCTTAGAAGCACAGACGCTTAGATTATGGTCTGCTTTTTAAGTCATAAAAATCACTTGAAAGTTCTTCAGGTGCCTATCATTAAAAAGTTGGAGGATTTAATGAAAGGTAATTGATAGAGTAAAGAAACAACCTATGAATATAATTATGTATACCTTTAGCATACCTACATGATAATAGATACTAGCTAGCTAGTTATAAGAAAATCACTTATGACGTCTTTTTAACAAATTTGTGCCCTATAATTTGACACGTTTTCAACATAAAGACGTAATGGTAGGCCAATTAGTCTGATTTGGACAACGGTAAAACTGAGAATTGGAATTTTGAAAGTCCCACCTAGGTACCTATCTGCCTACATTTGTATTACCTACCTATAAACTACCTAAATATGTGGCAAGCAACTATTTAAAAGAGGAAACATAATACCTTCAGGAGAAAAAATGGACGGATAGAGTAGGTAAATAATGGAAATAGAAAGAAAAAGATAAAACAAACATAACATGGTCGTACATAGACATAGATAGATGTTTCAGATTTTTCGGAGAGGAAATTTCAAGTATAGACCTGGATAACTGAAATTTGTAGGTACAGCAGCGTTTGTCACAAATGTATTGTTTCTTGGTTAATTTCATAGATTCTAGCTCATTATGCATAGTTATGTGCCTAGTAACATTAAGCATAGAATGGCACCTAGTAACTTATCTGAGTGCACGGCAGTGCGCCAGGCCCAGTTCCACTCTCATAAATATGTGCTCTAACCATTTCAGATGCTGAATAGAGAACTCTTATAAGCTTTGAAAACGGGATACCATGTCAAGTACTAATTAATACTAAAATAAGAAGAGAATAAGTCTTCACTTGACTAAATAAACGAATTTATTGATGGAAAAGAGTCAACATGTTTCAACATCTCATGATGCCATCCTCAGGACTAAATTGAAAAATAGATCTGTTGCGCTTACTTGGGTGATGTTTCAAAGTCATAGAGCAGGAAAAATGAGGACCAACGGAATTTTTCTTTTTCTTCTACGACTTCTAGATACCGAGATAAATCGATTTAAAAAATACAGGTAAATCGTGAAGTTTGACGTCACGGCATACGCTCCCGTAGGCGATGACGTCATAATTCATGACTCCCGCTTCGTTTGTTTGTGCGCAAGCGTTTCTTCGCATTTTTAGGTTAAGTCTGACGTCACAACTCTTTGAACTTTTTCAATAGAACGGCAATTAAAAATTGAATTTTCGACCTTTTAAAATTACTTTCTCGGAGTTTTGACCTCAGATTTGAATTTTTCCCAACTTTTTACATAGGAATCGACCATTTATTTACAATTTTTACCCATTTGCAACTGCTCCATTAAATAATAATATGTACCTGTTGGGTTACATTGTATATTATTATTTTTACCAACCCACCTATGTGTAACATTTAAAGAAACATTTAAAGATACTTACATCTGAATGAAGAATTAACGTCTGTACAAAATTATAGTATTGTCATACTAGATTTTCCCTTTTCTTATTTTACAGGCTCTCCATTTCGGCGGTAGTTATGTCCTATTTACAAAACCCCCACCCTATGACTCCACCCTGGGCCTCAATGATTCAATAAACTTCTATTAATGTGTCAAAATCATTGTTGAAATATATTTATTTTAATTGATAAATTGTATGCTTAGTAGGTACCATAGTGTTGAGAATTCTGTGGTCCTTTGAGGCCGTGCACGCACAGTACAGAGCTGCCCACGCACACCATTTTAGCTGAAAAAAAAGTCAACTCCTGTTGCATTAAATTTATCTAATTTCAATCCAGCAAAAGAAGATTAATGATTCCACAAGAAAAAATACGCCCAATATAAATAGCGCGATTTCCAGAGGGAAATTTTCATGGGATACTGGGGATTTTTTTTCCATCTGGCAACACTGATCCGGTTCCTGCCCGGGGCCGAGCAGCGAGCAGCCGAGTTGCATTGTGCATTGCATTGTTGATGTTGAGATTGTTCTGATTGTTGAGTTTAAAATTAAAAAGAAGATTTCAAATTTCAAGTTCAGAGTTCAGTAATTCAGTTAGTTCAGTACCTATTTTCAGTTCAGTCCAGTGTAATGTAAAGTTAAGAAGTTAGTGGAATTTAATCAAGCTCCGAGTATTCATAGTGGTTTTTATTTTGCTAGACATCCAGTTTAATATGACAATTGATTTTGACATAGTGGAGTTTTGTAGAAAACTCAGGGCTTCGAAACAACCACCATACGCTTGCCCTCTAGTAGAATGTGGTAGATCATATAAAACCATCATTGGACTCCAATCTCATCTTGCTAATTTTGATCACAGCAATCCACCACCAGAACACATCAAAGAAAAAGAACCTGAAGCTATCTTACCAGAAACTCCAAACCCATCTTCTGTTCCATCATCTACAGCAACTACTCCAGCTACACCAGGAGCCAGGTTTGGTCATAAAAGACGTAAGAAGAAGAAAGCTTTTAGTAGACAATATCCTAAACTCAAAAATAAACTCCCAGAAAAAGTAGAAGTAAGGGAAAGTCTTTCTTTGGCTGAATCAAAAACAGTCGTACAACTTTTGCTGAATTGAAATTAGATAAATTTAATGCAACAGGAGTTGACTTTTTTTTCAGCTAAAATGGTGTGCGTGGGCAGCTCTGTACTGTGCGTGCATTAGCTTTGCGAACTCCCGTGTCAGTGATGATGGAAAACAATTGCTCAGCAGTTTCATGTAAGTTTTAACAATTTCAATTTGACTGACTTATTACTCAAGTAAATTTTATGTTTACCACAACACCCAAAAGTTTTTTTTTAAAATAAGACTCACAACCGCTGCACCGGTTGATCAACCAATCCACCAAATGACAAAATAAAAGTTTTTTTTACTAAACGCTTGATTGTGACTTTCCACCAAACTAAACGTTTAGCTCTTGAGATCCACCACCTCCTCGAGCTGGTTGATTCGATTGGTGACGCACTTTTTTTTGTGGTGACGCACTTTTTTGTTTATTTTCAAGTTTTCAACGAGTTTTATAAAAATATAAAGCTATAACATTAAGGTTGGGCTAGTAAAAGATCCAAATTTTTTGAAATGATAAAAATTGAGTTTTTTTTTTTATCCACCAATCCACCAGTGTTACATCAACCGGTGGACTCTAGCCGGTGCAGCGGTTGTGGATCTTATTTTGAAAAAAAAACTTTTGGCACTTCGTACAGTACCTCATTCCAGGAAAGTATGGCATAATAGATCTGTTGCGCTTACTTGGGTGATGTTTCAAAGTCATAGAGCAGGAAAAATGAGGACCAACGGAATTTTCAAAAATTATCAGAATAGATCTGTTGCGCTTACTTGGGTGATGTTTCAAAGTCATAGAGCAGGAAAAATGAGGACCAACGGAATTTTTCTTTTTCTTCTACGAATTCTAGATCCCGAGATAAATCGATTTAAAAAATACCGGTAATTTGTAAAGTTTGACGTCACGACATACGCTCCCGTAGGCGATGACGTCATAATTCATGACTCCCGCTTCGTTTGTTTGTGCGCAAGCGTTTCTGCGCATTTTTAGGTTAAGTCTGACGTCACAACTCTTTGAACTTTTTCAATAGAACGGCAATTAAAAATTGAATTTTCGACCTTTTAAAATTACTTTCTCGGAGTTTTGACCTCAGATTTGAATTTTTCCCAACTTTTTACATAGGAATCGACCATTTATTTACAATTTTTACCCATTTGCAACTGCTCCATTAAATAATAATATGTACCTGTTGGGTTACATTGTATATTATTATTTTTACCAACCCACCTATGTGTAACATTTAAAGAATTAAAGATACTTACATCATGGGCTGAATGAAGAATTAACGTCTTTACAAAATAGTATTGTCATACTAGATTTTCCCTTTTCTTATTTTACAGGCTCTCCATTTCGGCGGTAGTTATGTCCTATTTACAAAACCCCCACCCTATGACTCCACCCTGGGCCTCAATGATTCAATAAACTTCTATTAATGTGTCAAAATCATTGTTGAAATATATTTATTTTAATTGATAAATTGTATGCTTAGTAGGTACCATAGAGTTGAGAATTCTGTGGTCCTTTGAGGCCAAAACGAACCAAAAAAAAGTAGGTACTATAGTGGTCGACCCGTCCTTTGTATGGATCCACAGCACACACACGTGTGGGATCACGTTACGCGCTCCCCCCACACGTCTCTCAATGCAGTGTAAGAGAAAAGGAAAGTGGGTAAACACCATGGAATATGCTTTGGCAGCCAGGGTGTTGATGTTCAAAAGTCACAATTATCTCCTTTGCAGAACTACCATAGAGGTCGGGAATAAAATTGACTGAAAAAGTGTAGATACCTAATAACTGCAATAAAATTCCTTGTCCCTGTTTTTCACAATAATAGAATTAAAAAAAAAAAAAAATGTTTTTATTAACTAACATTAGGTAGGTACCTACCTACTTTTTGGTTAACAGGAGGGCGTGGTTTTAATAATCCCAGCCAAGGCACGGGAGGTACCTTTTTTTTTAGAGGTTTGACAGAGGGAACTGTAACTGCTATGGTCTTATCGTCCCGAAATCGAAGAGAGGAGGAAGACAGGATAGGAGAAAGCCAGCCGTTCCGAGAACGAATATTATCCTATCAGAATAAAATCCGCCCCGGGCGGGAATCGAACCCGCGGCCTAGCGCTTACAAGGCAGATGCACTACCAACTAAGCTGACTAGGCTGGCGGGAGGTACCTCAATATTATTAGAGAATTTGAGGGATAGGAAAAAAGCCAGCCTTTCCGAGAATGAACATCCCTGCGCTTACAAAACAGACGCGCTACAAACCAAGCTACCTAGACCTAGCGGAATCTGCAGCTAAAAATGCGTTCACTGTTCAATCTGCGTTAGGAGTGGGGATAAAAAATTGTACTCCGCTAGGAGGGGAAATGAAAAACGCGGCGCCGGCGTTGGAATGAAGGCTAAAAATTCCCTTATCGAGGGAAAATTTTCCCTAAAGAAAAAAAAGATCCCTTGTTCACACGTACGATGTACGATTTGTGTGTTGTTTTATGAAATCAGATGTCAGATGATCTAATATGAAATCATTTCCGAACTTCAGAGTCAGAGTAGCAGTAGAGTTTCCGAAGAAAAAGATTATTTCAAAAAATTTTGTGATTCTGATTAATCCATGGATGTAGAAAATAAATCTATGGACGGACTAATCTGATAGCTGATTGTGGACTCACGATGTTCAGGACTTGATCTTAGGAGCGTAGGACTTATTCGTTTGAAACATTTGAGCTTGACTGCGTTTCTGTTGGTTTCTATTTTCTTTATACTCTTGACTCTTGGAAGTAAGAGGAAATAAAAACTATGGCTTCAAGAAATCTCACAGAAATATTCATCTTGATGAGGAATAATGCAATGCAAAACAGAAACCTTTACATGGAACAGGTATGTATGATGATAAATCATAGTTTTGTGAACTTACTGTAGACCTCACTCAGACTCTTGCCCAAGCTGACACAAAATGTACTTACGGATGCAGTTCACATGTATCAAAATAAAAAAGAAGGTAGATGTGAACGTCTTGTTAAAAGGACAGGAAACAGGTTTTATTTACAATCACTCAAAAGATTTCAAGAATGGTTGACATTTTTAAAACAGTAGCTTTACGACTTTGGGTCTTTTGAAAAAATTATTACTTATTATTATTATTATTATTATTTTTTTTTTTAGAAATAATACAACCTGTGACCTAGTGCTTACAAGGCAGGTGTGCTACCCTCCAACACTCCGTCCGATGGAAGCGCATGGAGGGGAACCGCAACTTCTCAACTGTAAGTCGGACAGTTCTAAAAGTTTCACCATTCGATTTGGCGTGAAAAATCCCATGGGATCAACTATTCACATGCTTACTTGTTAATCAACAAGCTATTTTTTGACGAGTGCGCACCCAAAGGTCATCGGACTTCCCAGTTGAAGTGGACTGTAGGTGTAGAAACTATTGATTGCTAGGTACTGTAGAAAAATCCATCTTTTGTAACTTTCACTTTCTTTTTTCTGTCATTTTCAGAATATTTCAGACAGAATGGCATTAATGGAAGCTGGTGTTGAAATGAAACATAGAGGTGGAATTGGAAATACAGTTAGTTATTTTGACAGCCGTGCAGCACCTATTTGGACTGATGCTTTAGAGGAAACCCAATATGCATTGCCAAGACTAGAAAATAAATTGAAAGAACTCGAGAAGCTTCAAGAGAGCCATCTCTTGAGGCCCACATTAGACGAGTCAACTGAACAGGAAACAAAAATAGAATTGTTGACACAGGAAATTTCCAGGGTAAGATGATGAATTCACCATGTTAGGAATCTGGAAACTTTCTTAGTAAAGTAGGACTTTGCTATAGGTTTCTGAAAATGACAGAAAAAAGAAAGTGAAAGTTACAAAAGATGGATTTTTCTACAGTACCTAGCAATCAATAGTTTCTACACCTACATTGTAGTCTCTTACCTACTGTTTTCCTCTCCAATGATGCACTACCCACCAAGCTAGCTTTGAATTTCTTTTTCTCAATACATAAATGTGGGTAATTAAAAAAAAAGACTTTCTAAAAACCCTAAGAAAAAAAAAAAAAATCAATGTGAGCCTAGCTTAAGGAGTGTTGGAGGGTAGCACACCATGGAAAAGGTTTATTCATGCGTAAGAATAAGAAAGAAATGACAACTTCTATTTTCCATACAAAATTAGTTCAAAAGAAAAACGATGTGTGTGATGCTGATGATTCAAAAGAAACCAAATCTAACGGGCTTTGCTATAGGACTCCAGGTCTTAAAGTAGGGCTTTGCTATAGGACTCCAGGTCTTAAAGTAGGGCTTTGCTATAGGACTCCAGGTCTTAAAGTAGGGCTTTGCTATAGGACTCCAGGTCTTAAAGTAGGGCTTTGCTATAGGACTCCAGGTCTTAAAGTAGGGCTTTGCTATAGGACTCCAGGTCTTAAAGTAGGGCTTTGCTATAGGACTCCAGGTCTTAAAGTAGGGCTTTGCTATAGGACTCCAGGTCTTAAAGTAGGGCTTTGCTATAGGACTCCAGGTCTTAAAGTAGGGCTTTGCTATAGGACTCCAGGTCTTAAAGTAGGGCTTTGCTATAGGACTCCAGGTCTTAAAGTAGGGCTTTGCTATAGGACTCCAGGTCTTAAAGTAGGGCTTTGCTATAGGACTCCAGGTCTTAAAGTAGGGCTTTGCTATAGGACTCCAGGTCTTAAAGTAGGGCTTTGCTATAGGACTCCAGGTCTTAAAGTAGGGCTTTGCTATAGGACTCCAGGTCTTAAAGTAGGGCTTTGCTATAGGACTCCAGGTCTTAAAGTAGGGCTTTGCTATAGGACTCCAGGTCTTAAAGTAGGGCTTTGCTATAGGACTCCAGGTCTTAAAGTAGGGCTTTGCTATAGGACTCCAGGTCTTAAAGTAGGGCTTTGCTATAGGACTCCAGGTCTTAAAGTAGGGCTTTGCTATAGGACTCCAGGTCTTAAAGTAGGGCTTTGCTATAGGACTCCAGGTCTTAAAGTAGGGCTTTGCTATAGGCCTCCAGGTCTTAAAGTAGGGCTTTGCTGTAGGCCTCCAGGTCTTAAAGTAGGACTGTGCTATAGGCCTCCAGGTCTTAAAGTAGGACTTTGCTGTAGGCCTCCAGGTCTAAAAATACCATTCCCCTGTTGAAGTTTTTTTTTTTTTTTTTTTTTAGATGTTCAATGGATGTCATCAACTCATTCAAAAGATAAAACATCAGAGTTCAGATGCCTACACATCCAGAGAAAAAAGATTGGCATACAACGTAATTTCATCATTGGTGACAAATTTGCAACAAAAGTCTATTCAGTTTAGATCAATGCAAAGTTCCTATTTAAACAGTGAGTATCAGGGTATTATTTTTATCTTAAACACAGGTTGTTTATAAAGTCTTCCACAGCCTCCCTTGTGGCTGTAACCAGCAACAAATTTAAAATCTACATATCAATTTTCCACAATCTTCCACCCATAGGGGGAGCACCAAAAATGAGGAATTAATTTTTGATTGATGTGTGCTTCAAATGCATGATTCATATTGCTGTGTGGTCTATTTTTGCCTTGCAGTTCTGCAACACAATCAACGCAATGGTAGATGATGATCCAACAAATTTAAAATCTACATATCAATTTTCCACAATCTTCCACCCATAGGGGGAGCACCAAAAATGAGGAATTAATTTTTGATTGATATGTGCTTCAAATGCATGATTCATATTGCTGTGTGGTCTATTTTTGCCTTGTAGTTCTGCAACACAATCAACACAATGGTAGATGATGATTTGTCACTTATTAACAAGAAAATGACCTAATCAACATATTTGCTTCAACAGATACTAGCTACCCTTGGTTAAACACTTCCTTCTTTTTCTAGAGATCAAGACGAGGGAAGAAAGGTCAAAGATGTATTTTGATGAAGATACACCAACAGATCAATATATGACTTCGAATTTGATGGACTTGTGGCAAGAAAATGACAATGAAATGATAGACCGACAATTTGAATCCTCAAGACCAGGGGTTTCAAAAACACAACAACAATTACTTCTCATGGAAGAAGACAATGCTGCTCAAGCCAGAATTCGATCACAAGAGGTTGATCACATAGTTAAAAGTATTGTAGATCTCAACCATCTGTTCAAGGACTTGTCACATATGGTGGTTCATCAGGTGAATAATTATAATGTAGTTGCTTTTCATTTCGTTGGAACCTGCTTCTGTTGCAGGGGAGGTTGTGGGCCTCAAAAAATTGAAAAGTAATAACATTTCTTTTTTGTTGGGAAAATAACATTATGACAGTTTTGAGGTGTTCCACAGGGATGTCAATGATTCCGGCCTCCGATGTCGTAGTCGTACAATGGAAAATATTACTTGTTTGTTTCAGGGTACTATTCTGGATCGTATTGATTACAATGTAGAACGTACCGAGATCGAGGTTAAACAAGGTTACCAACAGCTTGCAAAAGCTGAACGATACCATAGGAAAAACAGGAAGATGGCATGCATCCTATGTCTTGCCAGTACAACACTTATCCTTCTTATTTTACTCATATTGGTTAAATTTTAAGTCCTAATCAAAACTGAGTAATCAAATCGAAAAAACGGTTCAGAAGGAGGAAGGAGGTGAGAATAACAGGGGTAAATAAAAAGTAGCTTATCTAGTCATACGTGGGAAGAAGGAGAGAAGCAGACCAAAACCAAAGTGGAGAGACAAGGATGGGAAATACTTGTGAGAGAGTGAATGGAGAAGAGAGGATTTATTGGACAGTGGTGTTTAGAGGGTAAAGAAAGGTACACTGACCCTGTCACACAAAGCAGGGCTAAAAAAAAATTGGTGTGAAAATCACACAACTTTCCTTATCCTATTGAATTATGCTTGTTTTTAGGTGTGGTTCTCCCATAACTTTTTTAATATCTAGGGACCTCTAAACGTGTTTCGGTACATAAAAACTGACCATCGAAAAATTTTCAAATAATTTTTACTTTCCTTCCTATAGGATAAGGAAAGTAAAAAGTCATAGTATATGAACTACGCTCTTCTACTAACCATAAATTATATTAGATTCTCAACCCACCCTTTTAAATTTAAATCTAGAATTCTAGTCTACCCACCTTGCTTGTGAAAATAAGTGAGGACACCAGTCCATTGTCCAAACAGGACCTCCACAAAACAGAACACATCTGTCCCCCACCACCTCAGATGAGAATAAGTTCAACTGGAAATGTTTGGTCCGTTGAGGATATTTGATCACCATAGATTTCTTTGTCACAGGTAAATATTTTTTGGCGATGCTCTCCTCCAGAAACTCGAACCTTGGTACTTGCAACTCTTCATACAGCGGCACAGAGCTGTAGATAGATTTCTGCATCTCGTAACTATGCTGAAGGTCCAAAACAGGGGAGTACGCTGATGAAATGGTATGACTGCCAGCGGAGGCACCTATGGAAAAGTCACTGTCAAATGTATAGTTCTCTTCATTGTCAGAACTTGTAGGTTCTTTCTTTAAATATTTTTCCTCTTCAGAAATATTGTCGTTTTCTTGTCCAGACTCATTATCACTATTACCACTACAATCATCTTCTTCCTCTTCAGCATCATCTTCTATTTCAAATTCCATGTCTTCATTCTTTTTCCGTTTCCCTTCTGTTGTTTCAACATCCAGTAGGTTCTGAAAGGAGGGAAAGTTTAGGAATGAGGATGGTACCTTGGTACTTAAATATGTATTTCACTTTTCAGAGGTGAATTTTAACATGACTTTTGTTTTCAATATTTTTAGTCGACTACTATTTTCTGTACGTGTTTAAAGAGCGGGTTGCGAAAAATCGATGGCGAAAATTCTAGGACACCCTGTAAACATAAACGTATTATTGAATAAATATACTTTTATTGAGACGAAGGTAGAACATTTTATTAAACTGCTGGAAAAGTGTCTAACCTGACTGGTTCTGCCTGCAATACGTCGAATATCGGACTCAACCATGCAGCACGCACTTACCTTGGTAATGTTGGTTATTTTGGAGGCAGCGCGGCAAGCAGCAGATCTTTTACCATCAGGTCCTGGGGAAGTAGATCTCTTCTCGACCACGGGCTCCTGTTCAACTGCTTCCTCTTTTATATGTTTCAATTGATGAGCGTGGTAGTGAGGCAGGAATATGGTCTTCTCACACTTGTCACATTGCTTGTTTGCCTTTTCGATCTCTTCATCACTCCTGTTGGAAATTTGATAAAATAATACCCATTTTATTTTCAAATAATATTGTACCATTGACCTTCTTCAATCAAAATGAAAGATGAACATTTGAGTTAAAAATAATAACAATGGAAAGTTGAAAATAGTTGAAGTTTGGACTGTTTGGAGGGATTGAGATTCAGCCCTTTCACACACAAAAAACTGAGAATGCAGATTGAAGGGAAAAGAACTTGACCATAAATTTATATCACTTCCTTTATAGGCCGATATTTTTACTTTCTATTACTTACGATATTTTGCATATTTCAGTTGTTTGCAAATCTGAATTATAAAGTAATACCTACTTACCTGTGACAAACTAACAGATGAGAATAGTAGCCCAGCTCACTTTTCTTGACCAATTTACAGAAGAAACACTCAAATGAGAGTGCTATTTGATATCTGCGTCCAGTGGCCACTTGCAGTTGTTTCCTCTTCGCACCTAATATGTCCAAGACAAGTTGAGGGTTGTAAATGTCCTGTGAATTCGAACAGAAAATTTTTCGTTAGGACTATTAGGACCACTGGCGTATAACCGATTCCCGCAGCCCCTTAGGGGCCCCGCAGGGACAACAGGGACATTTATGGGGGGACTGTCTACATTGGAGTATTCACCCCTCCTCCTCTTCTACTCTAATAAATCTTTTTACATTGGTAAAGTTGACCGGTCTTATTTTGAAGAAATCAAGCTTGCCAGGAGACGCGCGAACGTCAAGAGTTCGAAGCGCCGCCCAGCCTATATTCATCAAAACGTACAGCGAGAATAAAATATTAAATGAGGTCACTTTGCCTACACAGACTTACAATGGGCTCTTGATGTTGCGTCCAACAAAGGTCGTGGTGAAGTTTTTTGTGTTTCTTCATAAACACTTTTGAAGTCATTTCCTGTTGACAAACTTGACAAATCACCTGAAACATAAGGTCGTGGTGAAGTTTTTTGTGTTTCTTCATAAACACTTTTGAAGTCATTTCCTGTTGACAAACTTGACAAATCACCTGAAACATACGATAAGATAACAAATGGTACATAAGATTAATATACTCAGCTTACTACTTTGCTTGCAATGGAGCAGTTGCATTCGTGTGGGGTAACATCAGAGCTTAGGATTTACCGGTATTTTTTAAATCGATTTATCCAGATCTGGAATTCGTAAAAGTACAATTCCCTGGCTCCTCGTTTTTTCTGCTCTTTGATTTAGAAACCTCACCTAAGTAAGCGCAACAGTTCTATTGTTGCAAATGAAAGCTTACCATGTCATTTCCAACACTAGAGTCTGGGTCATCATCTTCTCCGGGGTTTTCCAAGTCTTCCTCCACTACCTTGGTTGTGGATTTTCGACCCCGTTTCTTTTTCTCAGAACCTTTTTCTTCATCATTTATCTTACTTCTTCCGGGTCTAGTTTTAGGTGTGCTAGTTTTTGTAGAAGAATCTCTAGTTGATGATATTTCATCAGATATCTCAGTTTCATTTAGTTGAGTTTTCTTTGGCCTCCCACGTCGACGAGTCTGGGGTTTAGGTGTGTCAGTAATTTCCTCTAGTACCTCCTCTTCTGATTGTTCCAAATTAACTCTACTTTTTCGTTGTCTTTTGGGTCTTTCTGAACTCATGGCAATTGTTTTTGATCGACTTAATTCTTCATCGTCATCTTCAGTCAGGTCATACATTTCTTCAGACTCTTCACTTTCGCTAACTATTCTCCTTCCTGATTTCCTTTTGGGTTTAGCTCTTTTATTGGGTTTCCTAATTTCATTCGTGTAAGAGGTGTCATCGGATTCAGACAAGTTTCCTTCTGTTTCGTCACCACCACTCTCACAATTGTCATTACTATCTTCACTTTCTACTATTTGTTTTCTTTTTAGACTGCGGCGATTTCTTCGAGTAGGGCTCCCACTTGATTTATCTTTACCTACTATTTGTTTTCTTTTTAGACTGCGGCGATTTCTTCGAGTAGGGCTCCCACTTGATTTATCTTTACTATTATTATTATTATTATTATTGGGTTTAATGGATCTGCCAATATTACTTTTTGAAGCATTATTTTCGGGATCAATAGGTTTATCGTTACTTTTATCTTGGATATCTTCTGCATGAGCAATTTCACTCGTCACTATTTCTTTCTTTGCATAAGATTTTCTTGTATTTGGCATTGACTTCGAAGGCGTATTGGCACTAACTTGATTCTGCACAGATCTTCTGGGCCTTTGGCTTGGTGCAACAGGAGTGGTTGATTTGCGTTTCATTTTCGCCTTGTTTCACCAATATTTGTAGACACTTGTCAGCACCCTGAAATCCATACAAGTACTTTCAAATACAACTGTTTTTAAATTAGATATTAGAGTAAGCGACTCCCCTATAATTATTATGCCCCCCACTCACGCTCAGACGAAATAGTCTCAGGGTGAGTGGCTGGCCTTAGGTATGGTGTAAGAAGGGTAATACGTATGTAGATGTACCATATTTGAGACCTCGGAGAGTTGAGGGAAGGACTTTTGACGCCTGAAAAGGCCAAAAACGACCGAACATATTTGCTCAAAACTCGCCCCATACGTACCTAATGCCGATTTCATATTTTATGAAAATCAACATGTATTCAGTGGAAATGGGGAAGTCACAGGTTCCCTAAGTATTTAAATTTGCCATAGGCCTTTTCTTATAATATATCTTATGGAAAAAAAAGCTGGTTTAAAGTAGGTATGGGGCCGTTGCAAGGTATTATGAAACATACTATGTGTAGAAGCCATTACATGAGTAAAGTATAATAGATAATAGGTATGTAGGTACTGTGAGCATTCGAGTAATTCATTATTATTCTTTCTTTCTAATCTGGGTGAGAACGAGCAAAATATTATCGTAAAAAAAGAGGAGAAAAAAATTGGGTGTGAACATCACACGACTTTCCTTATACCTCAAACATGTTCTGGCACTAAAAACTGACCATCGAAAATTTCACCCAACTACATTGTTTTATTTCCTATAGGATGAGGAAAGTAAAAATTGGCGCCCTACCAACATTTCACTTTTAATCTCGGCCTTGTGTGACCCAGGTATGAGTTTCCCCAGAACCATTATTGTAATTTTAATTTAGTTCAAGCCATCTACATAGATATGACATATGTACAAAAATATGCAGCTTGAATAGATTTTCTAAACTTTATTTTTGCGCGAACGACCTACTTTAGTGTTAAAGCGCCTAAAAAAGGGGGGAGAATCCTAGCCCTGGGAAAGACTTTGAAATTTTGAATACCTCGCATAGCAGGAACAAGTGCTCTGACTACTCTATCAACCCTAAAAGTGCCAACTTCCCCCTCCCCTCAATATACCTAAAATCGGGATTTTTAAAGATATCATTGACAATCATTAATGCATCATCCAAATATTTAAATTTAAATAAATAAAATTATAGATTGAATGCTTCCAGTACCTGCACTTTATTAGATTAGTAATGGGAGGATTAAAATATAAAAGCAAAAATTTACTCACCATTGAGTTTGGTTATTTTATTTTTGTAACCCCTTTTGTTTAACAGGGGAGAGAGAAAAGAGCACTCGATTGTTTTCAAGATTATAGAGGATTTTCACTGCGCTAACAATATATGTAGGTATAATTTAAAATTAAAATATGTATAAGTACGTAGTTACTAGTCCGTTAGAAACAAATGGCAACTGCAACAATGGGTCTTTCTTATTTAGCTCTCATTTACAAAAGATTAAAGCTCCATTTTTATTGATCCTGATCACCTTTATACCACACACTATCAATATTATTGACAATACATACCCCCAAAAAAAATCCTCATTCAAATTTTGATCTCTTTCAGGCCTATTTACCTACAGGTATTGAAGAATAGACCTTGGGAAAACATTTGGTAAAGTTGATTGGAAGCTCCATTTTTATTGATCCTGATCACCTTTATACCACACACTATCAATATTATTGACAATACATACCCCCAAAAAAAATCCTCATTCAAATTTTGATCTCTTTCAGGCCTATTTACCTACAGGTATTGAAGAATAGACCTTGGGAAAACATTTGGTAAAGTTGATTGGAAGCTCCATTTTTATTGATCCTGATCACCTTTATACCACACACTATCAATATTATTGACAATACATACCCCCAAAAAAAATCCTCATTCAAATTTTGATCTCTTTCAGGCCTATTTACCTACAGGTATTGAAGAATAGACCTTGGGAAAACATTTGGTAAAGTTGATTGGAAGCTCCATTTTTATTGATCCTGATCACCTTTATACCACACACTATCAATATTATTGACAATACATACCCCCAAAAAAAATCCTCATTCAAATTTTGATCTCTTTCAGGCCTATTTACCTACAGGTATTGAAGAATAGACCTTGGGAAAACATTTGGTAAAGTTGATTGGAAGCTCCATTTTTATTGATCCTGATCACCTTTATACCACACACTATCAATATTATTGACAATACATACCCCCAAAAAAAATCCTCATTCAAATTTTGATCTCTTTCAGGCCTATTTACCTACAGGTATTGAAGAATAGACCTTGGGAAAACATTTGGTAAAGTTGATTGGAAGCTCCATTTTTATTGATCCTGATCACCTTTATACCACACACTATCAATATTATTGACAATACATACCCCCAAAAAAAATCCTCATTCAAATTTTGATCTCTTTCAGGCCTATTTACCTACAGGTATTGAAGAATAGACCTTGGGAAAACATTTGGTAAAGTTGATTGGAAGCTCCATTTTTATTGATCCTGATCACCTTTATACCACACACTATCAATATTATTGACAATACATACCCCCAAAAAAAATCCTCATTCAAATTTTGATCTCTTTCAGGCCTATTTACCTACAGGTATTGAAGAATAGACCTTGGGAAAACATTTGGTAAAGTTGATTGGAAGCTCCATTTTTATTGATCCTGATCACCTTTATACCACACACTATCAATATTATTGACAATACATACCCCCAAAAAAAATCCTCATTCAAATTTTGATCTCTTTCAGGCCTATTTACCTACAGGTATTGAAGAATAGACCTTGAGAAAACATTTGGTAAAGTTGATTGGAAGCTCCATTTTTATTGATCCTGATCACCTTTATACCACACACTATCAATATTATTGACAATACATACCCCCAAAAAAAATCCTCATTCAAATTTTGATCTCTTTCAGGCCTATTTACCTACAGGTATTGAAGAATAGACCTTGGGAAAACATTTGGTAAAGTTGATTGGAAGCTCCATTTTTATTGATCCTGATCACCTTTATACCACACATTATCAATATTATTGACAATACATACCTAGGTACATAATATCTCCTCATGAAAAAAAAATTGACCCGATTACATTACTTTCCTTCCTATAGGATATTTAGGATAAGAAAAGTAAAAAACATAGATTTGATCTGCACACTGTCAATATGTTGACAACACTCTAAGAATATTGATAGTGTATGGGTGGATTTTTTTACTGAAATAGGAAGTAAACCATGCTTCATCATGGAAAATTCATCAGAACACAAGATTGGCTCAGATTTTGGCAATGTCTAAACCAATACTTGTACAAATCAACAAAAGTAATAAATAAATTAATAAAAATAAAAATAAAACTTTATCTAGGTAATATTGATGATTTTTTCCATATTGCAGACCTCAAAACTACTTACTTACACTTGTAATACACCTAAACCTCACGTGAACAGGTTTCAGTATAATTTGAGAAAAGATTTACATAATAATTACCCTAACCAAGTAATGAATAAGCAACAACTAGGCATTTTATTATGATTCAGAATAAAGTTCAACAAAATGTAAAGACCTGTTTTCATCTTTTATTAGATCTTAGTATACGTTTAGTATTAGGATTGAAATTTTGGTTATTTTTTGACTTATTGTTATCTGCCACTGACAACACTTTTATTCTAAACAATTCTATATTAAGAAACTTGCAAATTTCAAGACAAACAGTTTTTTCAAACCTAATAAGTTCATATATCGACCAAATTAGGCTCAGGTAAAGAAGTAATCTATCAGGCAAGATATTATTAAAATAACAATTAAGAACTAGAGCTAAGGGCCCCAGCATAGAGGAATCAGTGTAACACATTTCACTCTTTGACATGTGAGCTACCACCAATCTATTTGTAGTTCTAGCAGCAACAAGTCCAAAAGTTAGAATAAATATGACAGGATTTTGCTCATAGAGATGAGGACTCACCACTTTCAAATAAATAGCAGGGCCCATAAATAATGATAATGGGATAATAGGACTGAGGACACTAGTGTCTGCCACTGTAGAACCATTTTTGCCAGCACCACAAGTCAAGATAACTTCTATCATATACCTTAAGGTTATTGAACAGCATACAATGGTCATGAGTCCTATGATATACCTCATTTCAAACTTGTAAAATAACTTATACTGCCAAAATTCTACACCAAATAATACTGTACCCATGTGCATACAAATTATAGTAACCTGGGCTTCTGTTACATCTACTTTACCAAATTTAAGGGTGCCACAAACATATGTTTGCCAATGAGCACAATAAAATAAACAGATAGCACAGAAACATTGGTAGAACATCCAGTTGGGATATTCACCCATATTGACAGATATACATGCTGCAATAGCTACAAATACAGTGGAGATAGAATCACATCCATGGTCAAATAATTCGCCTAGTGGGGAGGAAGACTGTGTCCTTCTTGCTTGCTTCCCATCAACTGCATCCAAACTTTGATAAATAAATATTCCTAGGGCACACAAGAATGAAGCCCATCTAGGTACATAAGATATACCATCTGGACTGTACCAGAACAGAATTAAAGATGTTAATATGTTAACTATGAGCCCCGCTAATGTAATGAGGTTGGGTGCTAGCCATAAAGGCAAACACTGTGTCAGGTAATTCCACCATGGCTGAAAATAGGCATCTAAGATACTGTTACTTTCACAACTGTACTTGTGTGCACCAAGGCGTTTCAACTGTTTGTTATTCAAAATAGGAGATGAAGTAAAATGCAACATGTCAAACCTCATTGCCAGGGAAAAAACTTCATTCATGCCTTTCTATTGGCACTGCTATCATTACTCTGGTAAAGTTTAAATTTTAAAATCACTCCAAAAACAGTTCCAATTTTTAATGTTCACCTTCGAATGAGATCCTTCGAATTTCACTCTTTCATAACACTCTCAAAGTCTCAAAGAAAATGAAATTCAAACAACTTTTATAAAACTGATGTGAAATATGCTCAAAAGTCAAAACACATGAAAGATGAAAGAAATCAAAGAAAAATTTGAAGGCTATGAACTTTGAAATGAATGAAAATTGAAATGTGAAATGCTGAAATGGTGAGAGTGGTGGTGTGGTGTGATGTGATGAAAGATGAAACAGGGTTGTCAGATGAAGTTATTAAAAAAATCCCCAGGTTGCTTGTAAAAAATCCCCGTTTTCAAATAAAAATCCCCATTTTTATTTTTAAGAGGTTTGATAGAGGGTCTTATATAAGACCTTAGGAACGATCGTTCCAAAATCGAAGAGAGAAGGAAGACAGGATAGGAGAAAATCAGCCGTTCCGAGAACGAACATTATCCATCTAGGATAAAATTCGCCTAGCGCTGGCGGGTCCATTTTTTTTCTGTCCATAAATAGAGAGTTTTCGCATCCTATTTTGTAAAATCCCGATACCCATGTTCGATGAATTTTGGTTTCTGCGAAATGAAGCTTCTTTACAGCTCCATGGAAATCACTGCACAGACTGCACTTGAATGGCACTCGATATCGAACAAAATTTCCCATTTTTTCCCTATAAAAGACAAGTTTCAAAATTTCCCTGCAAGCAGACTACAACTGGCAACACTGAATTACGGGCCAATGTATCGATATTGGTGAAGTTCGATTCGATATTTAAAATCGAATCTTCCGATCTCCCCCCCCCCCTTCGGCACCGCTTTCGCTTTACATCAAGGACTAGGTGGTTTAAAGCACGTTGCTTTACTCGTACTTTGACGTCAAAATATTTCAAAATGTAAGGCGCTATAAAAGAGCTTTCAGTAACTTGGATCAGATTTGACTTTAGCCGCCGGTTATCGCTAGGATGTCAATCAGTGACCAAGTGCATCCCGAAATAGCAAGGAGCACGTTTTGTCCCCCGCTCGGACACGTTTTATACCTCTTATAGGTAATAGAAGTTGAATACTTAAAACCGGATAATTATGTACTCCTATTGCTGCTATTAGAAAAAATAGAGAGTAAAAAAATCTGGTGTGAACATCACACGACTTTCCTTATCCTGATTACCCTTAGCTGGGGTTTTTCGGTATGATTTTGGAGGTCTCCTTTCAGAACTTTTTCGATGTCTAACCGTTTAGGCAGTAGAGCCGAAAACCGCTAAAAAGTGGCCGAAATGCCGCCAACCGCTGCGCTGCATCCTTGCCACATTTGTAGACAACATACCAAATTTCAAGTCTCTAGCTCGTACGGTTCTCGAGATATTTTGTTTACAGAAAGACACACAGACACACACGGAACAATGGCTGAAACTTTGGATTTAGGCTCTAGGGATTCAAAACGTGTTTCAGCACCAAAAACTGATCATTTAATTCCTATAGTTCATTCCTCTACGACAAACCGTTCTTGAGATATTTTGTTCACAACTTTCTACTTTTTCCCATTTAAACCTGTAGTACACGTTACGTACAGACCATGTGACAAACCGGTCTTGAGATATTTTGTATACAACCTTTTCCCATTTAAACCTGTGGTACATACATACGTACAGACCATGGGACAAAAACTACTTTTTTGTTCTACTTTTTCCCATTTAAACCTGTAGTACGTACGTACGTAACGTACAGACCATGGGCTAAAAACCACTTTTTTGAATCAGGGTCAAAACACGGATATTTCCAACCATTTCCCGATTTTGAAAATTTGGACCGATTGCAATACTTTCATTACTAGTATAGCTCCGCTATACTGTAGTGATCATTTAATTCCTATAGGATAAGGAAAGTAAAAAGTGGTGAAACACTCATACTATACTATAACTATAAACCAATAGGTAATAAATAAAGTGACAAGAAGAAAATCAAAATAGAGTTTACATTTTAAATCAAACAAACAGAAGAAAATTATAATTAAAATATTGAAATGACAATTAAAACATTAAAATGACACACCTCCATTGAGTATAATACCAAATATTAAAAGATAGAAAACCAAGATGATCTTAGAGAGCAGAGTGCTATTCCTTTGCACATTAAATTTCATGCCTTGGGCATAGAATAGCCATTGTAATGGTTGAGGTTTTTTTTCTGGCATTTTAGCTAAAATAAAATAACCTTTCTAGAACTAGAATTGAGGCCTATTCCTTTCTAGGTCGACTTAATCAGTACAAAGGACTTGGCCCCTGAGTTACTAACAAACATCTAGGTAAAATATGGAAAGGCTTGTCATATTCAGTATCATTATCATGCAAAATTTACTTATGTACTTGACTTCATACATAAAATCACCATGTCCATTAAAAATAAATCAATAAACCTACTTACTTATGCCCAATACCTAAGAAAATGATAGAAAATGCCAATAATAATGGTACATTCTACAATATGATGGGCAGAAAATGTCCATGTAGTTACTCAAATCAGCAATGACATCCTAATGACATCTAGGTACATAGTAATATAGTTATGTATGTGTAAGTAGTTAGTCATGAAACAATGTCATATAAATTCAAGTCCAAGTCACTACTTCATAAACTCAATGCAAGAGAGGTAAGTTCTTAACATAAAATTTAGATAAGTATCTACATACTTCATGTCTAGAAAAGTATAATTATAAGTACTTTGCTATATTTTTTTAAGAGATTCATGAAACAATGTCATATAAATTCAAGTCCAAGTCACTACTTCATAAACTCAATGCAAGAGAGGTAAGTTCTTAACATAAAATTTAGAGAAGTATCTACATACTTCATGTCTAGAAAAGTATAATTATAAGTACTTTGCTATATTTTTTTAAGAGATATGATAGAGAGCAGCCAGTGATGCTCTATCCCATTCAAATCGTGTGATTCTTCAGAGGGAGCTGTAAGTAACTTCTAAGGTAATATTGTCCCAAAAGAAAAAAAAAAAAGGCAGACAGGATAGGAGTAACCCAGTCACTCCAATAAAAAAACCTCAAAGTTCATTCATTCAGAATAAAATCTGCCCTGGGTGGGAAATGAACCTGTGACCTAGTGCTTACAAGGCAGATGCTCTACCCTCCAAGCTAACTAGACTGACCCTACTTTAGTAATACTAATAGTCTGTGAACTATGGACCTCACTCAGTCTCTTTTTCAACAACATGAAATTGTAGACCAAGGGGTAGGTGTCTGTGTGAGTTGTGATTGGATTTGAGGTTGGTTAATTATGACTTCAAAACTTATGAGTAAGAAATATTGCACTTCACATGGGGTTGAAAATGAATTAATTATTTATCACTTGCTATAGTTTTCTAACTGACCTCACTCGGACAGACAAAAACACCCACAACTCAGGGATAAAAATTGACTATTTATTATTATTATTATTATTATTATTATTATTATTATTATTATTATTATTATTATTACTGTCCATTCTTGTTTTCAGTTAAATGGAGGATTTAAGAAGAAATCAACAATTTCTGCCCTGGAATTATTTGATAGAATACCAGAGGAACACATTCTTAACCTTGGTCAAGTATTTGAAAACTTGGGAAAGTAAGTAAAATTGCTTTCACTTCTTACTGCTAGTTTAGGTACATTCATGTTTCTTTCATTCCCCCCCCCCTTCTAAATCTTCATGTTCTGTTAAATATCTCTGCCCCATCCAGTTTTACAGTGTCAGTGTAAAGGTTTGGTCGATTCTTTGAGTCGAATATTTGAAAAGAATCGAGTCGTGGTATTCGAATATTCAAAAAGAGTCGAATATCCCATCCCTAAAAACACAACCCTTTTTCCCCCCTTTTTTGTTTTAGCCATGTGTTTATGGGTCCTACTCAATGTGGGAAATTTCTCATGACATACTCTATCAAACGCAGTGTGCCCAGATCTGACTTTGGACTGCCCAACTTGAACTACATGCTTCACCTCTGGACTTTCTCTCGTGCTACTCACCAATCTAAGAAAGTTGCTGAAATCTACTTGTTTTCTGGATTTAGCTCAGAAATAACAACTCAGTTGAACATTACTGTTGCTCAATGGCCTAATGTACATGACAAGCTAATAGTCTATGGAGAAACGTAAGGAGATATATGCACCACTTTTTTTTTCTAATCACACTCATTTTGTTTGATAGAAGGTCAACAGACTAGGCCCATTTAATCATAAGACCTCCAGAATGTTCAATATATTTTAGAAAAATTGTTATACATCCACACAGATAATGCTTTTAATTTCTGTTTTTTATTTGGTGGCCAAATCATCTTTATTATTTATCCTTATTTTAAACTGTACCCTACATACTCTTGATTTTACTTTCTGAATTTGTTTTTAACATAATCATGTCATATTGTTTCCAGTGAGCTGAATTGTCCTTCTACAGGGGACTACCACACATCCAATACCTTCCTCACCATCACTTATTTGCCATCATTGGCATCTTGCCCTCAGTGTAAGCATATAGCAGAGATATTTCAACAGAAAGGTGAGTTGATAAGCTATCTGAGGACAGTTGAGGCTTTTTTATATATATACTAGCCGAAAACCTTAAGGCATGGCTGTTCATGTCACTCATCCATTTAGTGGTCTTGCTTGGCGTAGCTTAACAAAACAAACTGGAAAATAGTCTTCACGGGAGTGCAAGCTATAAGTTCACAAAGTTTCATAGCAATTGGATGAGCGGTTTGGCCAGGCATAAAGTTCGAACACACAAACAAACAAATATTCTCTTTATATATTAGACTAGCCAAAACCTGTCACTTTGCTCTGGATTTCTGCTAGTAGATCCTTAAGGCATGGCCGTTCATGTCACTCATCCATTTAGTGGCCTTGCTCGGTGTAGCTTAACAAAGACAAACCGGAAAATAGCCTATAACCTTCATGGGAGTGCAAGCAATAAGTTCACAAAGTTTCATAGCATTTGGATGAGCGGTTTGGCCAGGCATAAAGTTCGAACACACAAACAAACAAATATTCATTTTTATATATTAGATTTATGTATATGAGGGTTGTGGGTTTACTAGGGCATGTAAGAGACAGGCTGTGTCATTCAGGGTACCACCACAGCATGCCTGCCTTGTAAGTGTTAGGGTACCTAAGTAATTCCCACCTGGGGCAAACTTTATTAATGAACAATTTATTCCTGAATGGCTAGAAGGGTAGTATAAAACAGATCAAAGGACCTTGAAGTTGTGTGCTCTCCCCCCCCCTCCCCATCAATTTTGCCCCAGTGACATATTTATTGTACCTAATATACCAACTCATTTCCCAATTTCAGGTAGGCAACCAGCCAACCCATGGACAAACAGAAACCGATGTTTAAAACATGGTGCTACTCTAGATGCAATGTTCCAGTTGGCTCATCCTCATCCCAAGTTTGACATCCTTATCAATATCAAGTGTCCCAACAGGTATGAAGTTAATCAGAAGTTTCTTGAGTGCTTCAAGTATTTATCTGAACCATTTATCTAAAGTGAAAAATGTTTGTATCTACTTGCATGTAAGTACATACAAAGTCTACCTGCCTGTTTGAATTGTCTCAGATAATTATCCTACCCATTAAAATACTAGTACATGACCAGACATGGAGTTTTTTTTTTTTTACCTTCACCACTTCGTAAAAAAGTTGCGTAGTCGTCGCGTCAGGGGTCAGGGTACTAATCGCAGATAACGTCGCGTCGCTTTACCATTATTCCCTAGACTCCTAGACGGTATTAGATATATTTTATACTTATCTGTAGCATGGGTTGGGTTAATTTTGATCTAAGTACAATTTTGAGACACCCATCAATAGTTTCAAATGAGGTGCTTCTGTGGTCCATAAGCAAATTACCCCAGCCCACCCTATTTTATTTCATTTATTTATTTTTTCCGAGGGGAAATGGGAAAATTTTGCGCAGGGATTTTTTCGAGGAAAGGAGGGAAATTTTTCCCTCGTGTAGGATTTTTCGTCTGGCAACACTGTTTATTTACGTACGGAGTTTACGGAAACCCGAAACCCGCAGTACATACAAGACGGATTAAGTTTATCATATTTTATATGGCCTAATTGGCCCAAAGGTAATTAATAATAACTATAATAATAGTACATACAAGACGGATTAAGTTTATCATATTTTATATGGCCTAATTGGCCCAAAGGTAATTAATAATAACTATAATAATAAAAAAAAGAGTCTTTCTAAAGTTTGAAAGTTTACCATAGAAGAAGACAATAAAATACTAAAATCACTTTGATGATTGCCACAAGACACAGTAATGCAAGATTTTTCATTTTCTTCGTTTTTGTATGCATGATTATATCTACTCAAGGGTCTCTGCACACAGGAATTTCATCAGAAAAGACCCCCAATTCAATGTAATGTAAGAGTCTGTTGATCAATGTTGTTTTCTTATATTTATGTACATATTTTATGTATTTTGGATTGTAAAAATTGGTCCTAATGCACTTATGATGACAACAGGTTTCTGGTGAACACGGGTAATTTCCTTCACATTCTCTCCATGGAGTTGCATAGTACACATGCACCAAGTTCTAGTACTGCCTGTCATCTCCATTATACAGAAGAAAATTCGAAACCTATTGTGAGTGAAAAAGTTGTGCAGAAGCTGTGCCGAAACAATACCATATTCAAGGTGAGATTATAATTAAACGTGAATTTCTCTCTCTGTTTTTTAGCTAAATTCCCTTTAGGGGTGTTTTTTTTTGATCGACTTTGATCATTGTTGACTGAACCATCCGCACAGCCTTGACAACATAGATTCACTTCGTTGATCGATATCCATCGCGGACGACGATCGACGACTGGTCGATTATGTTTGGACACACCTTTACACTCATTTTTGACAATCGGGTAGGTATTGTAATTTATATTATTATTATTATTATTATTATTATTATTATTATTATTATTATTATTATTATTATTATTATTATTATTATTATTATTATTATTATTATTATTATTATTATTATTATTATTATTATTATTATTATTATTATTATTATTTTCAGTTCCTTTATCTGGAAGATGCCCTGCGAAAGAAAAATTCCAGTAACTATTTCTTTGGAAACGCGAAAAAGGACGAGCAGGAAAATGTCAACATTCGGAAGCTGACAACTTGTTCAACGCCTCAGGAGAGAGAAAACAAAGAACATCGAGATCGTGGAAGTGGGGATAATATGCAGCATGTCAAGAATATTATGGCACAAGCTGACAAGGTATTATTTATTCTGTACTAGAAAGTGAAAATGAGGTAGAGAATAATAAAATTAGATTATTACCCATTTATAAGTTTTTTTTTTTTTTTTTTAAAGAGGTTTGACAGAGGGAACTGTAACTGATATGGTCTTATCGTCCCGAAATCGAAAGGAGGGAAATTTTTCCCTCGTGTAGGATTTTTCGTCTGGCAACACTGTTTATTTACGTACGGAGTTTACGGAAACCCGAAACCCGCCTGACGGAGTGACGGAAGCGGAACGAAGTTTCGTCTTTTTATTTCGATCTTTCGGCTTACGGCTATTTTATTTTAAAATTTAAACTTTTAAATTTTAACCTACCCATAAATTGTGCACAAGATAATATTCGCTCAGGTTTTGAAGTGTATTGATTTTGATTTCTCCCTTCTCAAAATGTAAGGGAGAAAGGAAAATCCGCTTTTTGCAATAGGTACCTATTGAAAGTGTTTGGAAAAGTGCCTGCCTACTGACACTCCTCTTGCCACCTTCCTAATATTCTTTTCCGTTTTTAGTGTGAAAAATGTTACCCTCACGAAACACTGATAACAAGATTTTTGTAATCTAATGAAAAAGATGGAGAGATTAAATTAGTGATTTTTTTTTCAAATTCCTCAATTAAAAGTCTGATTCAGCCCTTGCAGCCTTGGGAGGATTGGACTGTTCAACACTCTTGGGACAGATTAAGCAGTATCAAGTAGGTAAGTTGAAGAGACTGAAATAATCCTCAATTCCTCACATTTTGCCAGCCTTGTTGGCTCGTTGGTGTTGGTAGTGTGTCTGCCTTGTAAGTGCAAGGTTGTGGGTTGGATTTGAATTCCCACCCAGGCAATTTTTATCCTGAGTGGATATAATTTGTTCTCAGAAGGGCTGGCTTTCCCCTATCCTGTCTTCCTTGGATAAAATCCGCCCCGGGCGGGAATCGAACCCGCGGTCTAGCGCTTACAAGGCAGACGCACTACCAACTAAGCTAACTAGGCTGGCCATTTATGAGGTTTGGTTTTAAGAGATTTTGATTTTTTTCCACCTGTGGCTCAGAGCTGTTAAAAGAATATTTTCTGTGCCGAAAATAATTCCATTTGCTGCATGTTTCAGATTTATGCATTTGAAGAATGTGAAGATGGCTGTGAGTTGAAATTTAAATGGTTCAGGAAACGAAAACTGGCTGACAAGATGTACGAGTTTTGTAGTGATGAAGATGAAATGGAAAACGCACGCTTTACTAATCTACTTAAGGAATTACGGTATGAGTACGAACATTCAAGTCAACCTAAAACTAGTAAAGTTTCCTTTGGTAGATTTCTCAAAATCAGACTGAATCCTCAAAGTAAAACTCCAGAAAGCACTAGAAAAAGTCAGAATTCTCCCAATGACAGAGAAGATATGATGTATGATGAAACTCCTGCTGCTTTCTTATCCAAGACTAATACACTCGAGTCTGAGCTTTTCTTAAAGACTGATTCATTTTGCTCAAAACCCGATAACTGTGATATTTCTTCAATTATTTCTGATTGGGAATCTCAAGATACTTCCTCCTTGTCTCCCAAGTCAGATATCAGTAACCTCTCTGACTTTAGTACTGGGAGCATGCCAGGCACTTCCACTGGTATTAGATTCTCTTTGAAAAATAAAAAGCCTCGACATTGTTTGAAAAAATACACCAGTACAAACGTAACTACAAATTCAGTAGATTCTAGTAGTCATGCCAAAGCTTTGCAGAAGTCAGTGTGTGTTATATTAAAACCTCATAATAGACTATGCTATCCTACAGACAGTACCAAGTCACCCCCCAATAATAACAATAGAGTGGACAGGAGAACACCAGAGCCACATCAGATCCACTTAATTTCTGGTTGTTGCTATGATCTTGAAAGATACTACGTGTTTGACGAACGTCACTTCTTAGAAGGTGATGGAGAAGCACAACAAGCCGCGACAGAAAATGATGTAGACTGTTGTGAAGATGGCAACCAAGTTCCTATTTTAGTGCGGGGACCAAGTAGACTTTGGTCTTCCAAATTGAAACTCATCCCAGACTTAGCTGATATAACACAGAACGAATATTGTTCTGTCAAACAAAAAACGTTGGACATTGAACAGTTTTGTTTTAAAGCTGCTGATCTAATATGTAAGAATGAGAGTTACAACTTCCGCTCTTGTAACGACTATGATGTAGAGATTGTCAATGTATGCCCACTAAGTGGTGATGTCATTGCTGCAGTATCCATACGTATGAATGCTGTTAATAGTCGCATTGCTCCACCATTCAAGAAATACTCACTGCCAGATTGTCCTAGTCGTTCTGCCCAGTTCCTGTGTGACTTACGTAAGGAATATGATACCTGTTGTATTCTCATTTGGAATATAGATACTCTGATGTGTCGTGTTGAGGCATATACACCACTCCGACCTCTGAACTGTAATGGTAACCTAGCTCAATGGGATAATCAAACATTTGACGTTGCACGGAGCTTGAAATTCACTAATTTAGGATATTTTAATGTGCCATGCTTCCTACCTCGTAGCTTCGCTCACAAGTTCAAAAGAGATAAATGCGGTGATGAAATATTCAATGAATCTATCAAAGAAATTCATGATAAAGATAACCTGGCAGGGTTTCGTTTGGATGCCAAACCCTCCCATCAGGAAGACGAAACTGATTCTGAAGAAGATATAGATGACATGTTACTCTTGTGATGTGTACTCTGACTACTCTGAAGAAGATATAGATGACGTGTTACTCTTGTGATGTGTACTCTGAGAAAGATATGGATGACATGTTACTCTTGTGATGTGTACTCTGAGGAAGATATAGATGACATGTTACTCTTGTGATGTGTACTCTGAGGAAGATATGGATGACACGTTACTCTTGTGATGTGTACTCTGAAGAAGATATAGATGACATGTTACTCTTGTGATGTGTACTCTGAGGAAGATATAGATGACATGTTACTCTTGTGATGTGTACTCTGAAGAAGATATAGATGACATGTTACTCTTGTGATGTGTACTCTGAGGAAGATATAGATGACATGGTACTCTCTTGTGAGATTTATGAACAAAGATAACATACATATTATTACACTTGTATGTTGTATTCAGTTCTTCTCAAGTTTGTAAAGTATTTATTTCTAATTTAAACTCTTCTATGTTTAATGTACATGATCTATTGATACCTTTCAAGTTATAATTATAATACACATCATGCATTTGTTTTGTGTAGACTACAGTAGACATATGTTTGATATGTTTTTCGTTGTCTTATATTCGTTCCTCCTTAATTTTTTATTAGGTAGGTAGGTAGGTACGAGTTTTTGAAAATTAGTACCTACAGCTGCTCACGTAACTGTGTATAAAATAAGTCTACCTGCCTGTTTGAATTGTCTCAGATAATTATCCTACCCATTAAAATACTAGTACATGACCAGACATGGAGTCTCTGTGGTTAAACCCCATGGAATATGCTTTAACAGTCAGGGTGTTGAAGTTGAAAATTCATATCTCCTTGGTGGAATAAAAAAAAAAGTACCATAATGAAATACGGCTTGTATTAGTTCCCTCCCTGAATTCCCTTAGTCTAAATCTAAACACAAACATGTCTTATATGTTCTACAGGTGGCTATCAAGACCATTAAGAAATGCAAGATAGAGACAGAAGCAGATTTGATCAGAATTCGGCGGGAAATTCAAATCATGTCTTCAGTGCGACATCCTAATATTATTCACATCTATGAAGGTAACTTTTGTTATTGTCTTATAATTATATCTTATCCATGCCCTTAGATTTAGATCTCTTATGTGTAAGTGTGTACAGTAGGGTCCTTCGAATCTCATATAATTATAACTTATTTTTTCTCTGGAAAATCTTTCGATCTAACAATGTATTTGTGTGTAAATATTTCGAAGATAGTAAATATGGTTTTTTTCTTAAACAATTTTTGTTATAAATTCTCATACTTTGACCGGGATTGAACTCACGCCCTCCTGATTATCAGGCGAGCGTATTGACCACTGCACCAAGGTATCTTAGAAGACATCTCAGTACTCAGTACCCATGAATCTCATATTCAACTGATAATGACAGCAATGGCGAAACATGTCTGTCTCTCAATAAACAATTAAACCCCTCCCCCAACTGTGAAGTGTATAAGTTACTGGTGTTCTTCTACTCCCCATAATATGTCAAAATATATAAGACCTTGGTTAGACTGCGGGGGAAAAGGGACTTTTCAGTCCCATTCCAGCAGGATAAACAAGGTGTATTCTATTCTATTCTTCTTTTCAAGATGAATCTTCACAAAGTCACGTCAGAATCTATCAGTATGCAAAATCAAAATTTAAAGTGAGTCACTATAATGGAAAGATTACCCACCTACATCTGTTGGGAAAATGCATATCTGTTTAGGTTTAGAAAATGTACCTATATCTGTTTAGAAATGCGTCGTCGATCTTGCAGCTTACATGCACATCTAGGTACTTGATAACAACTGTAGTTTTCTTCTTCAACATAACATTCTTCATTTCTTCATCACTCCAATTTATCAGAATTGATACAAAACTACATCTAATTCATCGTATTTTCTACACGGAGCGAGGAATATGTTCATGAATATAAGTAGGAGTCGCATCAATGACATTCGGTGTCTCAGAAATATATAAAGCTGACCTCATCTTGTGACGTCGGATAAGCCTAGCATATGGGTCCATTGTTTAGCTCTAGTCACAACATAGCAAGCGTATGAAATTCATTGTAAATACGAGTATATACTTAGGTACCTATGTAACTATTACTTATGGTTGAAATTGAAAGCACTTGGGCAGGAAATTTTTTGAATGGACGAAGTGAATTCTTAGCTTTAACTTGACGACTTCGTTAATTTATGCGAGGTATGCTTTCAATGATAATCATTCCTTGGAAATTTCATTTGCAGTGGTTACCTATAACGATCGATAAATAATCGGCATAGTTAGTACCTATTTTATGAATCGATACAACCCCTACCTCTTCCCATAAAAAAAAGGATGGGCTATTGCTGCCATCCACTTAGACTCAAAAGTTTACATTTGATTGGTTAGCACTTTTAGCAGTGTAACCATCCTGTATTTGCTCGCTAAAGTGAAAGAGGTTTAATCAGCCTCGCAGCATATGGTTGTAATTTCAGCAAATTGGTCCGGTCCTGTTGACTTCTTTGTGTGGTTACCCTTGTGTGTTGGCGGGCGCCCTTATAGGTGAAATAATAAATTCATTATGATTGACATTTTTTCATGTTACTTACTTATTATTAATTTAGAGACAAGACAAAAACTTATTTTTTTCTATATGTATAGCTTTGAAGAGGGATTTACCAGTGGCATAGTGTCAGGCATGGAGACACGGTTATCAGTGATCTCGTACATTCACACACTCAAATGCCATGGTGTGATATGCCTGCCCTGTGCCATAGTAGAAAAAAATATTTGAGTTTCTGCCAGACTTGAGTTCGCTAAAATTAGATCGCGTTTGTTATATTTTACTCGGGTACATTATGTTTGATAATATTATATGTTTTCTTCCAAGAGCTCTGTGTGCTCGCGTCAACATGCTTGTGTTACTCTACTTCAGAGTTTCCTACCAGACGCAAGTTTTCCAGCTAAAATGTGCCCTCTTCTCTGGGATAAAACCTTTGAAATTGAAAACTGTTTTTCTTTTGAGAGGTTTGGTAGACGGAACTGTAACAGCTAAGGACTTATCCCGAACTCGAACAGAGGAGGAAGACAGGATAGGAGAAACAGAAAGCCAGACCTAAAAACAAATATTCTTGGACATGTCAAACCTGAAGCCGGAAGCGCGATGAGAATCACAGAAGAAGAGAAAACTACCATGAAAATGAATATGTCAGAAGAAAATGCCATAGACCTGAGCTGTTTCCTCCTCTGTCGACATAAAACTTCAGCTGAAGTTTTAGACGAGGAAGATTCAGCTCTATGTTTAATATGCTTGCGAATTAATTGTTATTAGTAAATAAGAAATCTGGTGTGAATATCACACGACTTTCTATTACATTTGCGGAATATGTATTAAAAAAAAGCCGCCTATATGGCGGCCGATTTTTGGTGGGAAATTTTCCCCGTGTAATAAGGAATCATTTAAAGTATACAAAAATTGGATTTTTTTTTTTTTATTTTCCAAGTCCGAAGCAACATTGACTTTGGTTGATATCTGGATGAGTGACTGTCCGATTTTTACCAAATGCGCGTCCTTGTACCATACCGGGATATCATACCAAATTTCATCACTTTACGACAAACTGTTCTTGGGATATTTTGTTCACAACTTTTCACTTTTTCCCATTTAAACCTGTAGTACGTAACGTACGTACAGACCATGGGCTAAAAGCCACTTTTTTGACATCATGGGATCCCAAAACGGATATTTCCAACCAACCAAACAATACTTTCATTACTAGTATAGCTCGCTATACTGTAGTCATAGAAAGTAAAAACATATACCTATATATATGTACCTATGAATATTGATTTTTTTTCCTTTCAGTATTTGAGAACCGGGAGAAGATGGTCCTAGTTATGGAATATGCTGCAGGAGGCGAACTGTACGATTTTCTGGATCAGAAGAAAGTTCTAACCGAGGAGGAAGCGAGGCGAATATTTCGACAAATAGCCACCGCGGTTTATTACTGTCATAAGGTAACTTGCCCATTTCTGCCCGACATAACTAGAGGTGCACCCGCGAATTTTGTTCCTTATAGATTTTGGACTCTAAAATACAGAATACCTATCATTTTTTTATTTAGGCTCTTTATTGGTTATAAATGTTATAATACAATGTACACAAATACAAGAAATTACAAAGGGCGAAATTATTGCCTGGGGCAATCTCTACCATTCAACCCTGAGGACAAAATTAAATAAAAAATGGGGGTTCCCATAAGAGTGACCTATAATTGGCAAAAAATGGGCCGTTTTGCAAAAAAAATTGCAAATTTAATAAAAGCCATTCTAATCATTAAAATTTCATCTACATGATGCCGTTTATTTCATTCCTTAATTCCCAGCCGTTTCTGAGATATAAGCGTGGTTCGCAAATCACGAACCACCCTGTATATATACTTATAGGGATATTTGACATTGGTACCTACCAAAGTTGACTGCAGGTGACATGTATTCTGTAAAAAAATTGCAGGAATATGTTAAAGCTAGACCTTTGAACTTTTGTGGGCATAAGCCTACTTCTAAACCACCATGGTTGATTGTGCAACACTATACTTGCATAAATATCAGCAGGTTCAGGACAACTAGGTACCTATTGAAGAGCAACCAGTGGTGGAATCACCTTTTGCTAAAAAGACGCTCATGTTAAGGACAACTAGGTACCTATTGAAGAGCAACCAGTGGTGGAATCACCTTTTGCTAAAAAGACGCTCATGTTAAGGAAATGGCTCAGAGAAATACCTATTGTTGGAAATTATAACATGTACCTACCCCCTGAGCCATTGTCAGTGGTGCACCTTGTATGGGTACATAAATAAATTTTGTACTAAGGGGTGGAATTAATGCCTTAGCTTAGGCATTCTCTTCAATCCAATAAAACCTTAGTCTTAGCCTTGAGGTTTCTTTGACTACCTACAGACATTAAGGAGTGCAGTAGTGCTCTGCCCCACCAAGTCAAGAAAGTTTGACCGCGTTGAGACATACATAAGTAATTATATATACAGGTACACATGTAGAGAAAGATTTTTTCCCATCTTGACATTAAGTATATATCCCATGTATTTGGGTTTTCTGATACATGCTTAATAATTCTAAGCAATGCTATGTACAGACAAAATAAAATTTCATTTGTATAGAAGAATAAGTATACATTATTTCCCCTTTTAAGGATTGATTCTGGGAGGCACCTAGAGAGTGGCCATCTTGCTCCATTCAGACCAGATTCCTTAGATATCCACCGTGTGTTTCATCCTACTTGTGACATGGTGTTTTGTGGTAGTCTGACAATCTTTTCTCACCTGATTTTCTTTAATTTTTATAGTGGACTACTGTGTTTGTCTTTGATCAGAATGACCTCTTGTTTTACAAGAGGTTCATATTACTTGTGATTAAAATGCACAAATCATCCATACAGTTGCTGCAGATCTGTTTGGAAAATGCAACATCTGTTTAGAAAATGCAACATCTGTTGGGAAAATGCATATCTGTTTAGGTTTAGAAAATGTACCTATATCTGTTTAGAAATGCGTCGTCGATCTTGCAGCTTACATGCACATCTAGGTACTTGATAACAACTGTAGTTTTCTTCTTCAACATAACATTCTTCATTTCTTCATCACTCCAATTTATCAGAATTGATACAAAACTACATCTAATTCATCGTATTTTCTACACGGAGCGAGGAATATGTTCATGAATATAAGTAGGAGTCGCATCAATGACATTCGGTGTCTCAGAAATATATAAAGCTGACCTCATCTTGTGACGTCGGATAAGCCTAGCATATGGGTCCATTGTTTAGCTCTAGTCACAACATAGCAAGCGTATGAAATTCATTGTAAATACGAGTATATACTTAGGTACCTATGTAACTATTACTTATGGTTGAAATTGAAAGCACTTGGGCAGGAAATTTTTTGAATGGACGAAGTGAATTCTTAGCTTTAACTTGACGACTTCGTTAATTTATGCGAGGTATGCTTTCAATGATAATCATTCCTTGGAAATTTCATTTGCAGTGGTTACCTATAACGATCGATAAATAATCGGCATAGTTAGTACCTATTTTATGAATCGATACAACCCCTACCTCTTCCCATAAAAAAAGGATGGGCTATTGCTGCCATCCACTTGTGGTTACCTATAACGATCGATAAATAATCGGCATAGTTAGTACCTATTTTATGAATCGATACAACCCCTACCTCTTCCCATAAAAAAAAGGATGGGCTATTGCTGCCATCCACTTAGACTCAAAAGTTTACATTTGATTGGTTAGCACTTTTAGCAGTGTAACCATCCTGTATTTGCTCGCTAAAGTGAAAGAGGTTTAATCAGCCTCGCAGCATATGGTTGTAATTTCAGCAAATTGGTCCGGTCCTGTTGACTTCTTTGTGTGGTTACCCTTGTGTGTTGGCGGGCGCCCTTATAGGTGAAATAATAAATTCATTATGATTGACATTTTTTCATGTTACTTACTTATTATTAATTTAGAGACAAGACAAAAACTTATTTTTTTCTATATGTATAGCTTTGAAGAGGGATTTACCAGTGGCATAGTGTCAGGCATGGAGACACGGTTATCAGTGATCTCGTACATTCACACACTCAAATGCCATGGTGTGATATGCCTGCCCTGTGCCATAGTAGAAAAAAATATTTGAGTTTCTGCCAGACTTGAGTTCGCTAAAATTAGATCGCGTTTGTTATATTTTACTCGGGTACATTATGTTTGATAATATTATATGTTTTCTTCCAAGAGCTCTGTGTGCTCGCGTCAACATGCTTGTGTTACTCTACTTCAGAGTTTCCTACCAGACGCAAGTTTTCCAGCTAAAATGTGCCCTCTTCTCTGGGATAAAACCTTTGAAATTGAAAACTGTTTTTCTTTTGAGAGGTTTGGTAGACGGAACTGTAACAGCTAAGGACTTATCCCGAACTCGAACAGAGGAGGAAGACAGGATAGGAGAAACAGAAAGCCAGCCTTTTCGAGAACGAACGTTATCTGTTCGGGATAAAATCCGCTCCGGGCGGGAATCGAACCCGCGGCCTAGCTTTTAAGTAATTAAGTGTCTAAAGAATTTATGTTACCACTATGCTCCTAATGTATGTTCGATATAAGTATATGGTATAAGCTAGATAAATAGATATGAATATCTTTAGGTCTGGATTTCTTTAGAAGGCACAAAAAATCTTCCAGGATAATTGAGCCTTATGTTAAGGTATGCTCGTTTGTAAATAAAGTCTGGAACCTGGAACTGTTGTTCTAAATATTCTAGAATCTAGATGAGCTAAGCGTTAAAAAATATTCCCTATTTATAGCGTCCAATTTGAGCAGTATTATACAATAATAGAGCTGTGAAGTCTCACGCAGATGTAATGGATGTAAAAATAAAATTGATTGATATGTGAACAATTTCGTGACGTCATCATTTATAATGTCAACGAGCGGGGTTACCCGTCCTTTTGACGGGAAGGGGGGAAGGGATTTATGGATCGATAACATAAGGTAAGGTAGGTAGCCACTAGGCTTGTACTCCGGAGGTCCCGTGCTCGAAGTTTTTTCGGCTCTGTGCTTGGATTTCGGGGTGCCTCGTGAGGACACTTGAATGGCTACTTTAATCGAGATGCGACCAGTGGCGGCATTACCAGAGTAAAAAGAAAGAATATAGATATGTCAGAAATGGTAAAGGAGGCTCTTAGTAATGCTGTGATATCCACAAAAATTGTGAAGAAGCTCTTAGCTTCACCACAAATAATTTAAATAAATCATGATTTAGATTAGATTTTTAGAACATACTCGTAAGGTAAGGTACCTACCGTGCTGATGATTTATCGGTCGGGACTTCACCTGATACGTTAGGTTTCTAATAGAAACTTTCGGTAGATACCACCTACCTACTTACTTGTGGGCATTTTTAGCCAAATCCTCTTTAGGGGTGTTTTTTTAGGCTTATTATTGAAGTTGTATCAGGATGAAATGTGTCGAATTAAGTACCATAGTTTATGAATTTTATGATGCATGTCACTCTTAGTACTCTTTTTCTCTTCCTGAACAACTAATCAAATCTAAATCGGTTGAGCCGTTTTCTCGTAAAAATAGGACAAAGCCAGGTCCATCAGCTTAACAGACGGACGGCTTACTTGTGGGCATTTTTAGCCAAATCCTCTTTAGGGGTGTTTTTTTAGGCTTATTATTGAAGTTGTATCAGGATGAAATGTGTCGATTTAAGTACCATAGTTTATGAATTTTATAATGCATGTCACTCTTAGTACTCTTTTTCTCTTCCTGAACAACTAATCAAATCTAAATCAGTTGAGCCGTTTTCTCGTAAAAATAGGACAAAGCCAGGTCCATCAGCTTAACAGACGGACGAACAAGATTTTTCAAGATTCCCTGCTGCTTGAGGAGTAGGAATAGCTGAAAATTTCTCGATTCTAAGCAATGTGCAAACAAAAGTAAAATTTTCTGAATACAGAGTGTAATCTTCCTATTCATTCGGACACATTGCTATCCAAAGAAAGACGAGATGAGTATGTTGGAAAGAGAAAGAAAAGAGACGATAAACAACTCGGTATTGTCATTTTTACCAGTCACCAGTATTACGTTTGGTGCTTCCTCTTCCTAAAGTTTCCAGGTAGCTGTTTATAACGTGAACGATTTTAACTCATTCGTATTCACTATGGTATTTTGTTATGTACGGGGGCACACTCTCATGTCAATTATTTATCTTTGTATTTATGATACATTGCAGCAGTTTCTTAACCTATAACGTGAAGTAGAGATCATACAACGGAAACCAGACTAAATGGTAGAGTTGCTAATTACCTATTGACAAATGGAACTACCTTGATTAACGATTTATTTGTTCGCGTTAGAATCGATTATTAATTTGTGACATAGGTATTGGAACTCGCCAACCTCAGTGGTGTACTGTGGTGAACTTCGAATCTGGAGGTTGGTGGTTTGAAGATTAAAAAAAAAAAAATCTTTGAAACACAATGTCCTTGGGTTTCGAATCTTCAGTAAGAAAAAGGGAGTTTTCAAGATACGTCTGTAGCTGATTATGATTAATGAAGCCACAATATTCAACTCATTTGCCTTTCCGTCCAAAAAATCATTTAATGTTTTCTTTTGTTCCAGCCGTCAACATGGTTGTCCCACAGGCAAGCATCAACAATATTATGGGGGGAATAGAAAGTACGGGAGGAGTCAGACTTCATAACCATCGGAGAAAACTTAAGCAGAGGTAAAGCGTAGGGCAGTCGTGTCTATTAAACCTTTTTTATTTCTACCTACCTACCTATCCTTCTTACGAGGTTGAATACAGAGGAAATATGTACCTAGCTGTTTTTATTTTTAATAAACTTTTTTTTGGAATCTCGCATTTTGAACATAACCTTAAGTGGAGTTCGTAGAATCATCATCAATGTTGTGCTGTGCTGTCCTATTTATCTTGGTTGGTAGTGCACCTACCTTATAAGCGCTCGGTCGCGGGTTCGATTCCCGGCCGGAGTGAATTTCATCCTTTCTCCTATTCTGTCCTTCTCTCTTTGATTTGGACACGGTAAGACCTCAGTAGCTACAGTTTTTTTTCCATCGAAACTCTTTAAAAAAAAAAAATATGTTAATTAAAAAAATAGATAAAATAAATAATATGTTTTGTGTTTCTCCGTTACAGATTTGACATAGTCCGAAAGTTGGGCCAGGGTAACTATGGCAAAGTTCAGCTGGGAATCAACAAGGAAACTGGACAGGAGGTAAGACACATATCTAGTTAGTCACCCATCCATCACGCTCAACGTTGCTTAGCATCAGTGAGTAGCTAATCTGAAGTTACGTTTAGTCATTAACTCATCGTATTCACCTCGAAATATGGTTATCTGAAAGAGAGTTTCTGAGTGAAATTTTGCTATTTTTTGGTGAAAAAAAAAAAAATATCCAAGAATTAAAGATCTGTCTCTCATGTTAAGGGAGATGTTTTAATACATGGGTCTCTGTGGTTAAACCCCATGGAATATGCTTTAACAGTCAGGGTGTTGAAGTTGAAAATTCATATCTCCTTGGTGGAATAAAAAAAAAGTACCATAATAAAATACGGCTTATATTAGTTCACTCCCTGAATTCCCTTAGTCTAAACACAAACATGTCTTATATGTTCTACAGGTGGCTATCAAGACCATTAAGAAATGCAAGATAGAGACAGAAGCAGATTTGATCAGAATTCGGCGGGAAATTCAAATCATGTCTTCAGTGCGACATCCTAATATTATTCACATCTATGAAGGTAACTTTTGTTATTGTCTTATAATTATATCTTATCCATGCCCTTAGATTTAGATCTCTTATGTGTAAGTGTGTACAGTAGGGTCCTTCGAATCTCATATAATTATAACTTATTTTTTCTCTGGAAAATCTTTCGATCTAACAATGTATTTGTGTGTAAATATTTCGAAGATAGTAAATATGGTTTTTTTCTTAAACAATTTTTGTTATAAATTCTCATACTTTGACCGGGATTGAACTCACGCCCTCCTGATTATCAGGCGAGCGTATTGACCACTGCACCAAGGTATCTTAGAAGACATCTCAGTACTCAGTACCCATGAATCTCATATTCAACTGATAATGACAGCAATGGCGAAACATGTCTGTCTCTCAATAAACAATTAAACCCCTCCCCCAACTGTGAAGTGTATAAGTTACTGGTGTTCTTCTACTCCCCATAATATGTCAAAATATATAAGACCTTGGTTAGACTGCGGGGGAAAAGGGACTTTTCAGTCCCATTCCAGCAGGATAAACAAGGTGTATTCTATTCTATTCTTCTTTTCAAGATGAATCTTCACAAAGTCACGTCAGAATCTATCAGTATGCAAAATCAAAATTTAAAGTGAGTCACTATAATGGAAAGATTACCCACCTAAAAACAAATATTCTTGGACATGTCAAACCTGAAGCCGGAAGCGCGATGAGAATCACAGAAGAAGAGAAAACTACCATGAAAATGAATATGTCAGAAGAAAATGCCATAGACCTGAGCTGTTTCCTCCTCTGTCGACATAAAACTTCAGCTGAAGTTTTAGACGAGGAAGATTCAGCTCTATGTTTAATATGCTTGCGAATTAATTGTTATTAGTAAATAAGAAATCTGGTGTGAATATCACACGACTTTCTATTACATTTGCGGAATATGTATTAAAAAAAAGCCGCCTATATGGCGGCCGATTTTTGGTGGGAAATTTTCCCCGTGTAATAAGGAATCATTTAAAGTATACAAAAATTGGATTTTTTTTTTTTTATTTTCCAAGTCCGAAGCAACATTGACTTTGGTTGATATCTGGATGAGTGACTGTCCGATTTTTACCAAATGCGCGTCCTTGTACCATACCGGGATATCATACCAAATTTCATCACTTTACGACAAACTGTTCTTGGGATATTTTGTTCACAACTTTTCACTTTTTCCCATTTAAACCTGTAGTACGTAACGTACGTACAGACCATGGGCTAAAAGCCACTTTTTTGACATCATGGGATCCCAAAACGGATATTTCCAACCAACCAAACAATACTTTCATTACTAGTATAGCTCGCTATACTGTAGTCATAGAAAGTAAAAACATATACCTATATATATGTACCTATGAATATTGATTTTTTTTCCTTTCAGTATTTGAGAACCGGGAGAAGATGGTCCTAGTTATGGAATATGCTGCAGGAGGCGAACTGTACGATTTTCTGGATCAGAAGAAAGTTCTAACCGAGGAGGAAGCGAGGCGAATATTTCGACAAATAGCCACTGCGGTTTATTACTGTCATAAGGTAACTTGCCTATTTCTGCCCAACATAACTAGAGGTGCACCCGCGAATTTTGTTCCTTATAGATTTTGGACTCTAAAATACAGAATACCTATCATTTATTTATTTAGGCTCTTTATTGGTTATAAATGTTATAATACAATGTATACAAATACAAGAAATTACAAAGGGCGAAATTATTGCCTGGGGCAATCTCTACCATTCAACCCTGAGGACCAATCATACGTCAACATGAAAAGTGTCTCTATGATCGGTATTGTATGAGTCATAATAGAAGTATGATTTTATTTTCCTTTCAGCATAAAATTTGTCATCGGGATCTGAAGTTGGAAAATATTTTGCTCGATGAAAATGGAAATGCTAAAGTAAGTACCAAGTTGTGTAGGATTTCAAGGTGACTTATCTAGTTGTGTCTTTTGTGTATGCTAAGTGAACACTATTGTAAAATAATAGTGCTCAAATGAGACTATTATTGTGGTCAAATTCTCAATTTAATGATAATATCCCAAGTCTTGGTTTGAATTCGAACCCGCATCCCCTCGTTTAGCGTTTTTTATTATGAGTCTGGTTGCTCCTCTCTTATGCAATAGTTAAGATAGTTTATGCAATTTATCATTGCGACCTTTATAGATCTATTGTGACCAGTGTTTCTTCCCCTGTCTGCCCAAACTGGTCCTTATAATCAGTCCAGCTATGTTACAAGAGGTTCATATTACTTGTGATTAAAATGCACAAATCATCCATACAGTTGCTGCAGATCTGTTTGGAAAATGCAACATCTGTTTAGAAAATGCAACATCTGTTGGAGAAAGCCAGCCTTTTCGAGAACGAACGTTATCTGTTCGGGATAAAATCCGCTCCGGGCGGGAATCGAACCCGCGGCCTAGCTTTTAAGTAATTAAGTGTCTAAAGAATTTATGTTACCACTATGCTCCTAATGTATGTTCGATATAAGTATATGGTATAAGCTAGATAAATAGATATGAATATCTTTAGGTCTGGATTTCTTTAGAAGGCACAAAAAATCTTCCAGGATAATTGAGCCTTATGTTAAGGTATGCTCGTTTGTAAATAAAGTCTGGAACCTGGAACTGTTGTTCTAAATATTCTAGAATCTAGATGAGCTAAGCGTTAAAAAATATTCCCTATTTATAGCGTCCAATTTGAGCAGTATTATACAATAATAGAGCTGTGAAGTCTCACGCAGATGTAATGGATGTAAAAATAAAATTGATTGATATGTGAACAATTTCGTGACGTCATCATTTATAATGTCAACGAGCGGGGTTACCCGTCCTTTTGACGGGAAGGGGGGAAGGGATTTAAGTATGGATCGATAACATAAGGTAAAGTAGCCAGCCACTAGGCTTGCACTCCGGAGGTCCCGGGCTCGACTCGAAGTTTTTTCGGCTCTGTGCTTGGATTTCGGGGTGCCTCGTGAGGACACTTGAATAGCTACTTTAATCGAGAATCCAGCTATAGCAGATATAAGTTTTTGAATTTACTAGTTTACTCCGGCCAGAAGTCAGTTGTTGTTTCTATAAAATTTTCTGCAGATTTCTACAGAAAAACATTGTTTAATATGACTATACAATTTGAAGTACAGAAAATTCAAGAAACTGCCAGAAGTCATGCTCGTTTAGCGTTACCAAGATATGTAAGTGAAGAGGATCGTTCATGAATTGTGTCCATTTGGTTATTATTGTAGATTGCTGACTTTGGTTTGTCCAATGTATTCACGGAGTCAAGATTCTTGTCTACGTTTTGTGGCAGTCCCTTGTATGCGTCCCCCGAAATAGTTAAAGGAATACCTTACCACGGTCCGGAGGTGGATTGCTGGTAAGTAAATCGGTCAATTTACAATACAATACAGCCTATTTAATCCTAAGGGTTGCGGCCTCTTCAGTTATTATCAGGTGACAGGTATTCTTGTAGTAAAACTCTCCATACATAAATCGGACAATTTAAAGGAGGATAAATAGACAAGAATTCGTACAATATACCTTGTCTATATTTTTAAGATTGTTGGAATAATACATTTGCACATGCGCACTGGCGTATAGCCACGGGCATTTTCGGACCCCGCAGGTGTACATTCATAAGCCCCCAACGCCTTTAATTTGGAGCATCTACCCCCCCTCTCCCCCGTCAATCTAGTGACCCAGGGGGCTCCTTCAGAAATGTTGCGGAGGCAAAAAAGTATACCTATAATATGTTACCGGCATTCTTTGTAATACCTAGTCATTCCATATATTGCCTATCGTTGTTAGGCAAACCATATAATGAAATCGATAGTACATAATATGCTATTACATAATTATAAAATACCTAGGGATTTTATGAAGTGCCAGATTTTATTGTAGAATGCCGGTAACATATACACCACTGCACATACATTAACATACAATCTATCCTGTTCTAAGGCCACCTCTCTTATTGTTCCAGGTCCCTCGGTGTGCTGCTGTACACTCTAGTCTACGGTGCTATGCCATTCGATGGCTCCAACTTCAAAAGACTAGTCAAGCAAATCTCCAACGGGGACTATTTTGAGCCCAAAAACCAGTCCACAGCGTCACCACTCATAGGTATACGAATATTGCATTACTTCCTTACTTCAGAAATAAGGGATTGAAGCTACTATTTTATAGTGCTTTTTTATAGATTGTCAAAGTAGGATTTGGAGGCCACAAATTATTTTTGCATAAAAAAAATATGTATAATCTTAGTTTGGTCGGTGGGAATAATGGCCTTTTGTCCAGGGAAGGGGGGCTAGAGTCGAAACCGTGATATACCTGGAAATCCTGGAATGCTTCAAATGTTGGGAGTCTGGCCTACAGTAAAGGAGAAAAATTAAGCTCGCGTGGGGAGAGGGCTCTCTAAATACGGCCCTGATAGGAGCTTACTTTTGGAGTAGAGGAACTCGTCAATCTCATTCGAACAGTATAAACAAACACTATTCTTCTTCAACAACAATACAACAACAATTGAATATTTTGTATATCAACAACACTACTCTTCTTCTTTACAGCGGAAATGTTAAATATTAACCCGTCCAGTCGCGCGGACATTAGCGTGATCTGTTCTCACTGGTGGATTGACAAGGACCACAGTGTGGCCTGTTTGGAGGAGGCCGAGGAATTGGCCAATCAGACGCCAGTACGGCTGGATCTGCTCCTCTCATTGGCTCCCTCGCCAAGCACGGACAAGATCCTCGTGGGAGCAGACGCGGTAAGTTAGAACTTTAGATCCGGAGCTAAATAATCGAAATTTCAAGAAAAATATAGGTATCATATTTATTGGAGAGAATCTAAATGTACTACCATACCTAAACAATTAAAGCCGGACGCCACAAAGTGAGTTTCAACTCCGTTTTAGTTTTATTCTCGGTTTAAGAAGAATAGTGTCCAGAAATCAGATTGGCTAATTTTTTTTTTTTTTTGTAATTTTTGAAAATCTACAAATCAGATTGCTTAATCCGAGAGTTAAACATAAACTGAGTTTAAACTCACTTTGTGGCGTCCGGCCTAAATTATTGAGCTTTTCAGAAAAATGGGAAATAGGTACATTTATTTGAGAAAATCTACCATAAATAATTAAACCATCCATCCGCCAGCCTAGTTAGCTTGGTTGGTAGTGCGTCTGCCTTGTAAGCGCTAGGCCGCGGGTTCGAGTCCAACCCGGGGCGGATTTTATCCTGATGGTATAATGTTCGTTCTCGGAACGGCTGGCTTTCTCCTATCCTGTCTTCCTTCTCTCTTCGATTTCAGGACGATAAGACGTTAGCAGTTACAGTTCCCGTTGTCAAACCTCCTTTAAAAAAGGATTTTTATACTTTGTTTAGGTATAACTTGCGTTTATTTGGCCACAGTTCCCGCTGTCAAACCTCTTCTAAAAAAGGATTTTTATACTTTGTTTAGTTATAACTTGCGTTTATTTGGCCACTTGCAAGCCCCACCAATGATAGTGGATAAAAATATTCACACGGAAAAACAACAGAGTCCTTATTTCTTGATTTTGAATTTTGGTAAAATAGTCTCCTATTCCTAATTAGCGGATGTATTTTATTATTAGTACTCTTGATTAGAATTTACTGTCCCTACATAATGAATAGTTCAAGTAGGTAACACCTACTCGTGTACAATGTACATGGTATGAATAAAAAACAGACTACAATACCTACTCTGACACCACACCTTATTTCATTCTAATTTATGTGTCACTGGCACATCTACACTATTCTTGTGGTGGATTGTATTGATTAAGGTATCCTTAGCGAAGCACGGGCAACTTGCTAGTAAGCTTTGAGGTGGAATAGTCCTACATACTGGACTCCACACACAGGAATTTCGTTACATTGCAATGTAATGTAATGCTAGTAATCTTTTTTTTTTCCCTTTAAGTAACTCCTGAATACCAGGGTCGTTTAGGTCATTAAAATTATAAATTGTCTTGTTTTCTTAGGAAAGTGGAACCCTCTCCTTCTGCGGCCAAGTTCTGTCTGGCATCCACAGTGAACGTCAATTTACTGGCCGAGCAAGCTCTCAGCTCGCCTGAAGTAGACACCGAGGTTGTACAACCTCCCCCGTATCCCAACAACACAGGCGAGGAACATGAGAAAACCAAAATGGTAAGAGATTTTTTTCAAAGAGGTTTGACAGAGGGAACTTTTAAGGCTAAGGTCTTATCGTCCCGAAATCGAAGAGAGAAGAAGACAGGATAGGAGAAAGCCAGCCGTTCCGAGAACGAACGTTATCCTTTCAGGATAAGATCCGCCCCGGGCGGGAATCGAGCCGCGGCCTAGCGCTTACAAGGCAGACGCGCCACCAACCAAGCTAACTAGGCTGGCAATGGTAAGAGAACTTGATGCTTCATCTTGTAGGATGGGTTGTGGTGATTTCGAGACACCAGCTTTAATGTTCTTAGATGACACGCTTATAAATTATAAACTAACGAGGGCACGACTATCCCAGTACCCAGTGGTAACGTGCTTGCTTGCCAACACAATTAAAATTCCTTGTGTGTGTCTTTCAGGTTAAGAACGCGGTCAAAGTGATTGGTAATGCACTAGGGGGCTCGTCAGACAGTCTGGATAAGAAATCTTCTACCTTGCCGCGACGAAAATCCAAGGCGGACTTTGTGCAGCCTACTCCGTTTGTTGTGCCTATAACTACCAAGTGAGTGTAAAAGGGGAGGAAACGGGAATCATGATTTTTTTTCTGGTTTTGTTTAGGCCAGCCACTCACTATCAAGTAGATCTGACAGGTACACTTGGTCAGGTCCGCTTTTCAGGTCTACCTGATACCTGATGAGCACACACAATCAGGTAGACTTGACAGGTACGACTGAAAAGGTCCGTCTGTCAGGTCTCCCTGATGAGTACACACACTATCAGGTGTACCTGTCAGGCCTACCTAATAGTGAGTGCGTGACCTTAATTTATTGTTAATCTTGCGTCCTCAGACCTTCCGGTGAGTTCAGGAGTGAGATTCGTCACATGGTCAATAGTCCCCCCACTGTCACGCAACGTACTGAGGTTACCTTCCCGGTGTCCGCTGCCCCCACACCTACTGCTGCCAAGTAAGTTATTGCCTTGTACTGGGTTCGATTCTCATTTTGACCAAGTTCTTTAAAAAAATAATAAAAAAAACTTGGCTAATGATTTAATACAGTTACAGCAGTTTTTATGTCGCCCTTGAGGACAAATATAGCAGTTTTTATTTCCCCCCAAGGACAGTTATAGCAGGTTTTGGTCCCGAACCTATTCTCTCACTACAGGTACCTTCTCTCCCTTCATCGACGGTTGCTACTGAGGGCTACCAACCTTCAGTTTAAGGTGCATCATCGCCTAGAGGTTCCTTCAAAGTTCACTGGCGGGCGTCTTTGGAAGGCAACTCCCAACCTTCAAGATTAACCTAGTGTCTTTTCTAATGGACATCTCGTCTGAGAACCTGTCTTTTCTAAAACAACCTTGAGGGTTTCCGAATCCGTAAGGTTCTCATAATTTGTCGTGCAAGATAGTGTAATGTCTTATGGAATATCTATTAGTCAGTGTTTACTCAGGAGTTTTCGTGTTCCTGATAAAAAGACCTTTAATTTGATATATAGGTCGACCAGGTTTGGATAAGTCCTTCTATGGGGACAGACAGACCGACCGACCGACCGACAGACGACACCGAAGCGAATACAATAGTCCGTCCACTATACCTTTTATTATTACTATTGTAATTTAATAAAGGAAGGACGGACTAAAAATCAATTCTACTCACTCATTATCAGCTTATCACTGTCTAATATACCCCCTCTTCCTTCCCTAGATCTGTCACCCGCCAAGGCAACCAATCTCGCGAGCACATTATCCCCATCATGTTTGAGCAAGATGTTGTACCCCAGACTCCTCCACCCTCACAAGGAGTACCCCTGAGGAAGTCTTCGTCCCAACAGTCCCAGCACAATATATCACGTACTAGTTCCCGCAGGTAAGCTTTAAATAAAATAGAACCGATGAGACATTTTTCTAAGGAAACGCTTAATAATGGAATACATGTATGTACACCAGAACACGTGTGTCGTGAATAATGCGGAGTTGAAAAGTGGCATATGTGGATAATGAAAAAAAGACGTTGTTTCTTAAGTTTTATGTTTGAATATGAGAGTGTACAAGTTGTCATGTGGTGATAGATTTTAGACTGCCCAACTGAGTTCGATAAAAACTAACCCTAAAGTTTTACCGGAAAAATTGATTTAGCCTCAACCTATGACCATTTCCCAAGTTGCCTTCGCGAATGTAGTCTAGATTCGCGACAACATGCTATCAGACCCGTACCTTCTGCCTAGGAGCCCAGGAGTGTGGGATCTAGTACGTGTCTAGAGCAGTGACGCTCTACAAGGAGTACCCCTGAGGAAGTCTTCGTCCCAACAGTCCCAGCACAATATATCACGTACTAGTTCCCGCAGGTAAGCTTTAAATAAATTAGAAACGAGGAGAAATTTTTTCTAAGGAAACGCTTAATAATGGAGTACACCAGAATACGTGTGTCGTGAATAATGCGGAGTCGAAAAGTGGCATATGTGGATAATGAAAAAAAGACGTTGTTTCTTAAGTTTTATGTTTGAATCTGAGAGTGTACAAGTTGTCATGTGGTGATAGATTTTAGACTGCCCAACTGAGTTAGATAAAAACTAAACTAACCCTAAAGTTTTACCGGAAAACTTGATTTAGTTTCAACCTGTGACCATTTTCCAAGTTGCCTTCGCGAATGTAGTGTAGATTCGCGACAACATGCTATCAGACCCGTACCTTCTGCCTAGGAGCCCAGGAGTGTGGGATCTAGTACGTTTCTAGAGCAGTGACGCTCTTGGATATATGGATATGGAAACCAAAGAATTTTACTGAGAGTTCTTGTCTGTTGAAAATCTTTCAGCCTGTCACGTCAGAGTACGTGTGACTCGGATAGCAGTGTTTGTAGCTCCGGAGATCCCATTAGGAAATCAGCTCGAGAGGTGATCATACCCATTGCGGTGGAAGGAGGAGGCTACATCACACCCAGCTCTACGGCTCTCAATAGAATCAAGTAAGATTATTATTGTTGTTGTATATAATTTATATGAAACCTCGATTATATCACCATTTATACACAATCTAGATTATTTTTGCAGAATTCTTCAATGAAGATCGAATTAAAGAGACATGTATTTAATTATAAAAGTGAGAGGTGATGAGGAAGAAGATGTTGCGAAAAAGAGTACAGCCTACTAAAATTACCTATCCTTGAAGTTGCAGATGAAGTTTTGGGAGAAACTTTGGGGAAAGACGGGATACTTAATGTTAATGAGGCATCAAAGAATCTAGGACTCAAGGAGAAATGGTTGACTCTCAGTCCCATATCAATTCTAACTCGGTTAGCCCTGACCTAATCACCAACCTCAGTAGTGTAAGTTTAGTACGGTGGACTTTGAATCTGGAGGTTGCTGGTTCGAGTCCCAGTCAAGTTATATTTATGAAAATGGAAATGCTAAAGTAAGTACCAAGTTGTGTAGGATTTCAAGGTGACTTATCTAGTTGTGTCTTTTGTGTATGCTAAGTGAATACTATTTGAAAATAATAGTGCTCAAATGAGACTATTTTTGTGGTCAAATTCTCAATTTAATGATAATATCCCTAGTCTTGGTTGGAATTCGAACCCGCATCCCCTTGTTTAGCGTTTTTTATTATGAGTCTGGTTGCTCCTCTCTTATGCAATAGTTAGGATAGTTTATGCAATTTATCATTGCGACCTTTATAGATCTATTGTGACCAGTGTTTTTCCCCTGTCTGCCCAAACTGGTCCTTATAATCAGTCCAGCTATACCCCGTGGTTCTAGCTTTCTAGACATTCCCTAGGAAATATTTACCGCACTAGATCGATTATAATGTGTCTTTCCTGTGTTTGACTTAATAGGTAAAATTTATATTTTGAAAATTTTAGTTTAAACATACCTATCCGAAAAGAAATACGTGAGATTTTGATTTGAATCGATTTTTATTAGACGCTCAGGCTGTATTTGAATTTAATTCCTCGTATTTTAATTTGATCCCTAAAATAGTCCTTTTCAAAAGAATCAAAATTGTCCGAATGATTGAGAGTGGCATATTTTAATTTGATTCCTAGTCATTTTCTACGTTGATTTTTCTATTAAATAAATTCATTTCTTCTTAGTTTGATTATAAAAAATAATATATTATTCACAGGTTATACCGACCGGGGAATCAAATCGACCTTTGAGATCTCAGAGTTTGGGCAATATACCTCCCATCATGGAAATGCCCACTGAACATCTGCAAGCAGCCGTGGCCCCACCTGGTGAGCATATTTCAGAATTTCCTCCTTGTATTACTGAGAACATGAATATTCGAAATCTCATCAGGTAATCTTAAATCTGGTGATCGGTGGTTCCAGTCCAAATGAAGTTATAGAATAGAATAACCAAGAAACGACACTTGTGTTCCTGCATCTTTTAACTCGTTAATTATTTTCGATAAAGCTAAGGGCCCCTTCCCAAGTTCTTACATTTTACGTGGATTTTTACAATTTTAGTAGGAATCGGCCGGTGGGCATTCATTAAAATTGAAATTAATCGGTTGGTGAGGTAGTTTTAAATTACCTCCCTCCCGATTTCATTGTTGACTCTCTTCCGGTTGTCACATTGCCCAGTTGTGTGTCCCCATCCGTGGCACAAGCTGTGCTTTTACGGATGGGTATACCATTTATATGGATTTTTTATGTTCTGTTGTTAAGTTGTAATAGTAATAAATGGAAACTTGATTAAAAAAAATAATAATAATAAAAAATACATAGGATGTCTAATATAAATATAAACCTAACCAATAATTGCCATACCTCCCTCCCGACTCATTTGATCTTATTTTGTGTCCAGAAGAGCCGGCCCAACCAGACAGCCCTACACCGAGCAGTGGACCCGCCACGGGCGTCAAACGTAAGGAAAACTCCTCGACCACAACAAACAAACCGAAGCGAGATCGATCTAGAAGTCGATCTGGAGTGAAGAAACAGGGTGCAAATGAGGAGACTACCCCTGCCCCTACCCCTGCTCCTAAAACAGGAAACACTTTGGAAGAACCACAAGCTGTGGTACAGGTAAACCGAGAGAAATTTTACACAGAGACCCTACCTGTAATACAGCCCACCTCTGTGGCCGAGAACTGACTCTCAACCCGGAGGTGCTGGGTTCGAATTCCGGCCAGGGCGGAAATTTTCTAACCAGATTTTTTTCGTTTTTGGATAGGCTTGGATGTAAAAGAATGTGCCTCGAAGTAACGAAAAAAAAAATTGTAATACTGAAACACTGAAACATACATAGACGAATATGTATATAGTCCTCTGTGTCAATCGACTATTATGCGTTATAGAAGAGAGCAATAGTTGACAGGGTACAATAGTCCTAACATATTTGACTCTGTACACAGGATTTTAGAAACACCCCCTTTTGAAAGTAATGTGGCTCAGTTAAAGATATAATTTTGCAAGTAGAATTTTAATTAACCTGATGATTTCGCACTTAGGTAGAGAAAACTGAGACAAAACGCCAACAGAAGGTTCAATATTCATTACATCATTACCGAGATTTTTTCCAACAAGCTTTTAAGGTAATTAGAAATCTCTTGGGCAGGACTAAAAGTGCACATCTCATCTTACCTCTCTCCTCTTTTCTAGGAACCCATTACTCCGGTAGCCGAAATTCCTCAACCTGGGATGGATTCGGGTCCTGAAGAGATCTACCCGGATGAGCAGGCTTTGGAAACTCTCACGCCCAACACCCCCGACCCTCTGGTTTCCGAACCCATTACTCCTCTACCGGCTGTCCCTACCCCTGATGTTAACTTGGTTGATACGAAACCAACGGCGAATAATACTCCCGCTGAAGAAACTGTAGAAAAAGCTGCGGAAAAAACCGCGACTGTGGAAGAGAAAGCCGCAGAGAAAACGACAGCCAAACCTTACACGGAGAGAAGACGGTCGAGTGTTTTGGAAACCGTGGAGAAGTTTAACAAGCAACCTGCCACCCCGCCCAAGAAAGTTATTATACCCGGTAAATGCCAAATTACCCGGTAAATGCCAAATTACCCGGTAAATGCCTTCCGTGTCCGTAATATAGGCGTGGTGGTATACGAGTATTATGTTTTAATATATATTAACTTTCTTTAGTTTCCTTATCGTCTAGGCTAGAAAGGAATGTATGGGTAATTTAACTGTCGAAATTGAAGTTGGAACGTCCCTTATTTTGTACCGCACGTTTCGGGTCTAAATTCCAAACCCGTCTGTCTGGAAATGTCACTTAATTCTTGGTATGAAGCCCTCAAATCTGACAAGGATGCAACTTGAAACTTACCTTTGATAAGGTACTTCTCTACTTGCGCACCATTCCCCTAAAAATGTTTCAATGTTTTTTTTTTTTTTTTTTCTTTTTGAAAAGTTTTTTTCTCCTTTCCCCCCCTTCCCCCAAAAATTTTTTTTTTTTTTTTTTTTTTTTTTTTTTTTTTTTTACTTTCTATTACTATTTTGTTTTCCTTTTCTTTTTCAATCTCTGTCATGTTTCCAATATTTTTCCTCCCTCAGGAACGAAAGTCACTGGAGGAGCGCCAGCGAAGAAAGTGTACGAACGGAAGCCATCTACTGGCACAACCATCCCTCTGGTCAATTCAACCTCTAGGCAAAGTCTTTCAGAAATCTCGCCTAATGTCCCTGCCAATACCGCTATGCCTCGCAAAACAGATTCTCCTCCTATCAAGTAAGAATGCTGGGCCAGCCTAGTGTTTTTTTTTTTTTTTTTTTTTTTTTTTTAAGGAAAAAATTTTTTTTTTTTTTTTTTTTTTTTTTTTTTTTTTTTTTTTTTTTTTTCACTTAAAACATCTTCACCAAAGAAAGTGTTCTTTTAGAAACACTGTGAATGGCAACTAGCAACTACTGATGTCTGGGGTGTTTTAATTGAAAAGGCCTGGCTTATTAGGGATAAATGTTCTGGATATCCAAAAAAGAGAGGATTTTGCTGAAATCTAAACCGATCTTGAGTTCATTGGCGTATATCCCACTCCCTTAGGGACATTTGGGGAGGCCCCTTCGATAATTTGGAGTATCCTTCCTTAGCGAAGCACGGGCAACTTGCTAGTAAGCTTTGAGGTGGAATAGTCCTACATACTGGACTCCACACACAGGAATTTCGTTACAAAAGACCCCCATCGCAATGTAATGTAATGCTAGTAATCTTTTTTTTCCCTTTAAGTAACTCCTGAATACCAGTATTTATTTAGTCATGTTTCATTTAGCGCTTCTCGAATCCCTTATTTATATCCGGGTTGAAAACAATCAAAATTCGAAGACCTTTTTTTAATACCCCCCCCGTCCTAATCGTAGGTGCTATGTCAATCTTAACTTGGTAAGGCCTTACCTAATCTCCTAATCATATCCTATTTCATTTCAGTTCCATCACGGAAAGTGAGGATGACGCCAGTGCTAATGCAAGTGGTAGCAATGCTCCTCGTTGTTTCACTCTAAGGTCGACCAGACGCCGCTTACCATCTCAGACATCGAGTGGCGGACTCACCAATAACAAGTCCGTTCTAGAGACGGCCGACAGCGTGTCTTCCGATGAAGATGATGACAACTTTGAAATTCTCACCGCCGAAAACCTGTTCTCTACACTCCTGTCTAGAGTAAGTCAGTTTATGTTATGTATAGTGATTTAAGCCAGCCTAGTTAACTCCGAGGGTAGCGCGCCTGCCTTGTAAGCTCTATTATTCCTCGGTGGCGTAGTGGTCAAGACGCTCACCTGGTAAACAGCGCGGGTTCGATCCCAGCCAAGGCATGGAATTTTATCCTCATTTATTTGATAATTTGACCACATAATAATCGAGCTCTAAGAGTTAGGTGGTAGAGAACGCCTCCGACGCAGCGTTAACCTCGCCTAGTGGTTACCTTCCACTCAAGAGTCTTATTATTATTCATTTTATATGTGTAGTGATTTCTATTATTTTTTTTCTATGCCTCTACTATTATTATTATTATTTTATTTTTACTTTTTTTTTCTCAGGTGAGGAGCTTAACTCAACGTCTCAACACGGATGAACATCGCAGTGCTTTCCCTCGCTCTATATTTCATCATGGTTCTCTATTCGATAATCCAGCTACCAGGTAAACACCCCTTTACATACTTATATACTTACTTTACAGTTTTCACAGACACCGAGGGTCCTTGACTCCACTGAGTAGCCTTCTCCAATTGTGTCTGTCCTGTGTGATGGTCTGCCAGAAAGGAACCTGTTGAAATATTTGCAATCGAAAAACTAGTACAAATTTTTGAAGATGGTGGGCATCGAAGCCAGGACCTTCTGCATTGCAAGCAAGCGTGTTACCACTGGGCTAACCGTATCCCCCGTGTTGTTATGACCTGAATTTTGGGATTTCCCTTGGATTACGTTATGTCGCGATTCTCCTGTGTTAATCCCCTTTTGTCTGTCTCTTTATTCCCGCTTAAGGTTGAGTGAGACCCGATCTTTCAGTCGAGCTGATGGCATTCACCCCTGGAGGAGATCTCTGAGTCGAGAACCCCTAAGTGGCGGTTCATCATCTACTTTGCCCCGAGGTGGGTACTTGTATCTCTGCATGATGCTTGTAGGTTGCCTTTGGCTAGCTCTAATATACCCTTCGTTGTTTCGCACTAACTCCTCCAGTACTGTAGACATTTTATTCCAATTCATCTGTGCATTCACTCGATTTGCTATCTTACAGTCTAAATCTCCTTGACTTACAATTGATCCTAGGGATTTGACAATATTCTAGTCCCTCTAGATGTAAGCTCTATCCTCTAACCATTCCAAAGTTCATTTGCACTGTCTTCGTCTTGGTGATCTTGAGTCATCTCTCTTCTAATGGGGTGAAAAATTTTAAATTCATTTTTTGGTCTGGATTTTCATATGAATCATTAGAATTGGTTCTTGAGAAACCCAGACCTAAGAAAAACTTTATAAACACCCTGTAAAATTATGTAAATAAGAATTGAGAATTAACTACCCGTAGTTATTGATGTAATTCCTCTTTGGAGCAAAGTAAAACTTTTTTCTTTATATAGTATCCATGGACTTTCTCACAATATTGAATGTTAATTTGCTCTCACCCTTTTTTGGTGCATGTCGTTTATACCATAGTATAGTAGACAGTTATTTATACTGTAGATTAGGACATATAATCCTTTTAACTTAACAATTATTGCTCTGATTTATTGATTTTCTTTTACTTAAACCAGAAGTTTTGTCGTTTGTTGTGCCGTGTAGATTGTTCTTTTTTTTTTCCTCCCATCACAAGGTAACGCCACTCTGAAAATCAATCTGATATATTAAAAGTTGTAAGATAGAATCTGAAACGAGTGTAGTAAATAAATAAAATTTCCAAGAGTAAAAATCATAACTATTACCTACATAAAAGTGAGATCCATTCACACACTGATCGCTCTATCCTCAGAACACCTAGAAAGCTGAAATTTGATAGGAATATTCTCAATGTGTGTTGTTTTAGATATATGCAATAAGAGAAGATATTGCCTGAATCTAAATCGATCTGGAGTTATGATCAATTTTCCGTGGCGAAGCACGGGCAACCTGCTAGTCATCGGTAAAGTTATAGAAAGAGACTGATCAATGATCATTAATGGAGTATGAGAAGATGGAGTTCTTTATTAAAAAGAAACTCGTTATATTTTTGGCAACATTAAATTTAGGACCATACGATTTTCATTACACCGTAGGTAGCTGTAATTCGTCAAGACGCAATGATCTGTGTACAATAGTAAGTTTGTGAGCATTTTTTGGTGGTAATTTTTTAGTTCACTTTTATGCCAAGATACTCCTTCATACCGACCTATCAATGAGGTTTTGCTTTTTGTTCTGGATTCTTGGTATTTTAGTTTCTCAGATTATGTTTCAGATAAATGATATGTTATTGCAGATTTTTTTCTCATTTTGGTTTTGGAATTTTCAATAATTTTATTATTATTTTGTTCGAATGTATCTTCTTTTTAGACTTTGGAAATAGCTATAGGTATATAGTTTTACTTGCACATTGTTTAGTAAGGCAGTTATATTTTAGAGTATGTATTACATGTTTGTTTGCAATACTTTTTACTTTTTTTTAATCTAGTCTAGTTTGTCTTTTTGTCGGATTTTCTAAAGTCACTGGAATATTTTAGTAGGATTGCAATATTTTGCACCAAATCACCTTGGTGAGCATTGATAATAGCATCGCTGATATCTACGTATTCTGATAATTACCGCTGAACGGTGGAAATTTGTATGCTATTTCGAGAATACACCAAAGAGCCCTGGTGAGTATAGAAGTATAGATAGTCGTGGTCCACTATCAGTATTCATACAACTTCGAGAATTCCATAGCTACATATGTATTATTTTGCAAGACTCGAAATCCAAGTATTTGATCATTTTTAGACTTTCGAACGGCACAACAAAGACGACTCCCTTGAGTTTATTTTAGTTTTGTTTAGTCGCTTTAGTGTAACGTTTTTTGACGCACATGTTAACCACCAAGGCATTCTTTTTATAAAATCTTCTCTTTACTCTGCACACCCCCTAGCAGGTTTACCCTACCACGCTTTTGTAATTCCATTGTTAATTTTCTTTGCTGCACTATTAATTTACTTTTCTTTCTTTATAATCAGTGTCTATGTATGTTCTTATAACATTATAATGGTGTCTTGATATTTTATTTAGGTATTATTTATTTATTTTTACTACTATTAGGTCTGATCGTGGTTTCGGTTAAAATTCCAATTTTTGCATGATATTTAAAAAGGGACTGTAAATCTTGGTAGAAAATAAGTAGGTAGGTACTGATGAGATAATTATGTTGTAAAACCAGTCCTATATTTAAAGTACTTACATATTATTTATTTTACGTATCAAATGTGAATGGGGCGTCCTGATATACATGAACATTTCGAACCTATACTCAAGAGAAAACATCAAGTTATTATGTTTACTTGTTTAAATGATGTTCTTCGATGTCCTCTGTGTCCTCGTCTTGAAGAAAAGAGGATTACTACGAGCTGCATCATACCCCCTTGAAATTTGTGCCCCCCTCGACCCTCGATCTCAATTGTACCCAACCCCCTTTCCCACATCTCTCTGGAACAAAGTGGCGTTACATTGTGTTTTAATCCGTGTGTTTTGTTCTTTCTTTTGTTCATATTGTTGCAGCCAATGTGACGGTGCATGTCCCCAAACGTGTTGACTAAGTCGAAACAGTAATAAACTCACAAAAAAAAAAACTAACTATAAACAAAACCAAACGTCTCCTATCTATGTGTCTTCCTAGGTAAATAATAATCATCAATTTTTGTGTTTTTTTATAGTCATATATATATTTTTACTAATGCCAGTTATGTTACCTAACAATATACCTACTGTACCTAACGCAGATGATTCATGTTAGCTCATCTCAGATTGTTTCCTCAATAAAAGACTATCTACCTCTGAAATACATAATAATCCCATCACACACACACAAACACACACACCCACAGGGTCGCGCTACGCGCTCCCTGACACGTGTATCAGTGCAGCGTAAAAGGCATAACTTTGAATTGCCGCCATTTTGATTCAGGATGGAATGTGACAATTTTAAGTAGCCTATGTCACCCCGAGTACTCTTCTTACCACAAAAAATGTCACCAAAATCGGTTGAGCCGTTTTCTCGTGAAAAGAGGACAACCAAAGGTCTATTTAGTGTAACAGACAGACAGACAGAAATTTTTCTAATGCGATTTTTAGAATCGGGGATGCATATTGCATAAGGAGTAAGAATAACTAAAAATTTCACGATTCTAAGCATTGTACAGACAAATCTACAATTTTATTTATATAGATTTTCCGTAGTTTGTCTCTGAGATAATCTGACATCGATTCATTTAACAACCTAGTCTAAAAATTCATAGTTACCTAGTTTTAATTTCAACACCAAATTTTAATGCTGCATATTTTTTGCTGGTAAATTATTTTTACTAGCAAAAACTTGATTCTTTGAAAGTAGATAAGTTAAGAAACTATGTACTTACTAAAAGATGAACCTTATAGCAATTTTTGGAAACTCCACTCAATTATTTATTTAGTCATGTTTCATTTAGCGCTTCTCGAATCCCTTATTTATATCCGGGTTGAAAACAATCAAAATTCGAAGACCTTTTTTTAATATGAGCTTATTAAAACTAACAACAACCATTTCTAACACCTAGTGTACCTTTTAAGTTTAAGTAAATATTTATTAATATTGATCATGTTCCATAATATGGTGTTCATTACATTCTTCATTTTGTGTACGACCTCTGATCAGTTTTGGTTGGTTCTATAGATTTTGTCAAAATCATTACACATTAAGTACTTTTATGAAAATTTACTTGCAATCAATTTATTAACACACTTTAATCCTGCCATAGAGCCAATATGGAACATTGATTTTTACAAGTAGTGCTAGTAATTCATTAGCAATAATATTTTTATCATTACCTATTTATACGGAAGAGAAAGTTTATTTATTTTTATCTACTACTCTGTGATTGTTCTAATATTGTTTACATAATATCAATAAAATTGATCTATTTTGTATTTTACTTTTTAAAAATATTTTCTTTGTTAAAAAAAAAAAAAAAAAATGGTCTGTACGATCATGTAGACAAACTGCGTTTGCAACGTAAAATTGTCAATGAAGTCGGTTTTCTTTATGTGTTGATTTTTTTCATGTTTTATTCGTTTTTACTAACAGAGTTTGATTGACATTCGTATTTTCAAGATTACAATGAAAGTGTTTAGTTGTGTTTTTTTAAAAATATTTTTTTTTTTAAAAAAAAAAAAAAAAAAATGGTCTGTACGATCATGTAGACAAACTGCGTTTGCAACGTAAAATTGTCAATGAAGTCGGTTTTCTTTATGTGTTGATTTTTTTCATGTTTTATTCGTTTTTACTAACAGAGTTTGATTGACATTCGTATTTTCAAGATTACAATGAAAGTGTTTAGTTGTGTTGAAGTTTTAACTTGCTGGTTTATCCCTACTAACCTTTTGAGTCACAACCTAATTTCCATGGCGTGATATAAGAAATGCACATGAGACTTGATTCAAGGTAAGTCCATAACAGTAAATTCAGATAAAAAGTTTTAACTTGCTGGTTTATCCCTACTAACCTTTTGAGTCACAACCTAATTTCCATGGCGTGATATAAGAAATGCACATGAGACTTAATTCAAGGTAAGTCCATAACAGTAAATTCAGATAAGAAACTTTGCCCATTATCTTCTTCAATCCAAAAAGAGTTTACAATTTGCCTAGAGTCTCTTGAGAGCTGTCAATATTTGTAGACTCCAATTGAAATATACATACTGTTAGTGATGATTTTATTAAATCTCTAGTTTTAGAATTTACTTGATGATTTTTACACATTAAAACGTTTAAGTACTCCATGTATATGTTGAGATTCTTAAGATGTGGAGAATGTAGAGTCTTTGAAATATTCTTCTTCAAACGTTTCTTCATTTGTTCTTCTAACTCAACTTGGTTTCTTTTCAGATCGCAGCAAGAGTTCAAACCGGAATAGTTTGAACTTATCTCAGCAAAGTACCCGAGATGAGAAATCTTCCGCTACTCCTTATCGCTCTCGACTACGTCCTCCCATTACTATCAAGAATTCTCTTTCCAAGCAACTCATGAAGGAAAGACTGGATGAACTTGATGGTATTGATAAATCGACCGAAACCAAACTGAAATCTCGACATAACGGGAGTAATCCCAAGACTAGCGACTATCTGATTGATAGTGACCCGAGAACCCCTCATTCCGAACCTTATGTGTACAAGATGAGAACCCGACAACGAACCAATACTATTGAACCTGCTGCTTTAGAACTTCCTAAATCTAGCACGTATCAGATGAGAACTAGAAACCGATCCAATAGTTCTGACATTGACAACGACACATCTGATTTGGCTTCTAGAAGTAAACGTCCTATCACTATTCATGAGTCCCTTGATAATAGTAGTCCTGTGTCAAGAAGAATATATCAGAGATCATTAAGTTGTGACCGGAACAAAGCCAACGCAAACGCTATATTGAAGGATTCTGCCAAGATTTTGGGAAGCAATGACGGAGAGGCTATACCCTCACCCATTCAATCATTTAGGAGAACTAATTCTCTGCGACAACCAATGAGTTTTGATAAAAAAGAATACAGAAGGAGTTTGAGTACAAACTCAACCGGCTATGTTGAAAGTGCTAGACTTGATAGATATGTACCAAGTTCAAATTCAACCCTTTCTTCCTTAGAGAGAGTTTTAAGCCCTACTAGGAAAGTGTCAAGATTCTTGAGGTCAAGTATGTATGAACCATCAGAGTTGTCTTCAAAGTATTCACCTGAACTGACAAATGTGACTCGAAGTATGAGAGAGTCAAGTGTTGGGCTGGAATCATCTAGTCGAATCAAAAATACGATCAGGTCACTCCGGGAATCAAGTGTAGGGCCTGAACCATCGATTGATAGTGAATCGAATCTCATCAAGCGAGCCATATCCTTAGAGTCAAAGAACTCTGTGACTGAACCTCGCTCCTCTATCTATAGAACTCACTCTTTAAAACAAAACTCTACCAACAGTAAGAATGTATATAAAGATTTTATTAATAAAATTGTAAATTCAAGAGATGGGACTGTGAGCAGAAGTATTTTTAACGAAAAGAACTTACCTTTGAAATCTGAAACTAGTCAATCCATAAGGAAACGTGAAGAACCAACTAACATAGAAAATAAAACTTCTCCTGATCAAATTTCTGATACTCAAAAAGAAAAGGAAGAAAATAAGAATGAAATGGAGAATGCAAATAATGTTGGGACACCTGGTGACTTGTTTGTTCCGCGGTACAGTAGATTTCTGAAATCTGGTGGGAATGAAAAGCCACTAGGTATTGGGAGTGGAAGTAAACTACCAACTCGACTAACTCCAAATTCTGAACCTATTTTGTTGAAAAATAGACGTTATAGTATTCCCCGATCGAATGCTACAAATAAAGAAGTGACTGATGGCCATGCGACTGAATCTGTCAAAAATATTAATAAAAAGCATGAAACCAGTCCGGTAGATGGTGGAAATCCTAAGAGCAATGGACATGTAAGTGAAAACGGTATAGGTACCCAAAGTAAAGCACTGATGGAGGATGAAAAATATAGACGTTATAGTATTCCCCGATCGAATGCTACAAATAAAGAAGTGACTGATGGCCATGCGACTGAATCTGTCAAAAATATTAATAAGAAGCATGAAACCAGTCCGGTAGATGGTGGAAATCCTAAAAGCAATGGACATATAAGTGAAAACGGTGTAGGTACCCAAAGTAAAGCACTGATGGAGGATGAAAAAATATAAAAAATTAATAAAAATAAAAATGAGACAGTAAAGTAGGTACCTGCCAACTTACCGATATTAGAAAATTCGAGTTATTTACAATGATAGAGCTCTACACAAAAACAACGGAAAATTTAAATCATTTAAGTTCAATAAATTAGTAGATACATTTATGTGTATCAAGGCCCAAAATTCTTCAATTCTTCATGCTATTTTTTCGCACAAAGTGTTGTTCTTTCGACCCAAAATTTTTCTCTTTCGTGATTTCCAGTTTCTCAATTACATTTATATCACAGTCTACTACTGCCCTGGTAAGCACAGCTGAAAAATTAGCAGTGTTTTCCCACACGGTCACCCGTTCAGATACCAGTGGATTATTAAATTCTGGCAGACTATCTTTTTCCTTTGTAATATTAATTTGAGTGGCAACGTTTACTTTTTCTGGGTTTAAATCACTTTCATTCATCAACATGCCTTTTATATCTGTTTGACCTTTTGAATCTATTTCCTTTTCTTCAGAAAGTACCGGTTTAATTCGAAGACCTTTTTTTAATATGAGCTTATTAAAACTAACAACAACCATTTCTAACACCTAGTGTACCTTTTAAGTTTAAGTAAATATTTATTAATATTGATCATGTTCCATAATATGGTGTTCATTACATTCTTCATTTTGTGTACGACCTCTGATCAGTTTTGGTTGGTTCTATAGATTTTGTCAAAATCATTACACATTAAGTACTTTTATGAAAATTTACTTGCAATCAATTTATTAACACACTTTAATCCTGCCATAGAGCCAATATGGAACATTGATTTTTACAAGTAGTGCTAGTAATTCATTAGCAATAATATTTTTATCATTACCTATTTATACGGAAGAGAAAGTTTATTTATTTTTATCTACTACTCTGTGATTGTTCTAATATTGTTTAGATGAAAAAAATGTGTCGAAGGATACAAAGGATGATAATAATGCTCTGGAGAATGTTGAAAAAGTGATAAATAATCTAGAAAATGCACAGAAAAACAGTCGCGCACAAAGTATATCAAATCTAAAACGACTTGATCTCTCTAAAATACACCCTCGTGATTTTGGAAAACACGAGAAAGCTTCTACGTCAAGAAGCTTAGACCACTGCGACAATTCTTCCAGGTGCTCATTTCTTTCTCCTACTGAAGATAGTGATGGTTGGTCAGTATGTTCTGACGTCACAGATATCAGAGGGGATTGCCCTTCTCCCTCCTCACCCTCCTCAGCTCATGAAGAAACTGTAAGTGAAAGAATTCGTCGTAAAAGTTTCTTCTCTAGGTTTAATCCCAGGAAAAACTCTGCTGGGGACCAAATGAGTCCTTCCTCAAGAGTTCCAACTTATGCTAGATCTTCATCGGCAGAAAATCCTAGTCCTTCTCTACTAAAGTCTAAGAAATCTTTTCTGAAAACCCGCGAGCCCTAGTAGGTTTCTTTTAAATAAAATTTATGTTAGTAAAGTTTTTATATAAATATTATAAAATAAAATTATTTTAATGTATGATTGATTGATTGATTGATTGATTGATTGATTAATTGTTAAGTAAAATATACATTTCGTTACATGTTAATATTTTCAAATCATAACATATTTTTACTGAATAGTAGATACCTACTTCAATTTTATTGTTGAGTCAGAGACAATTTTATGTACGTTTAGTTTACGGATGAAGATTTTATAATTGCTTTAGTATAGAACTATAGACAATAGATCAATTAAAAATGGTATTTTTTACTGTACTTATTCCCGTTTAGAGGATAAAAGTATACTTTTGAATAGTTCTGTTTGATTCGAAAACCATCAGTCAAACTTTGTGGAGTACTTGAAGTATGGTATTTGGGTATTGAGATGATACTAGTATAAATGGGCTGATTGGTTTCAACAATCTCAACTATACTACTTTGGTTATTGATTGAAAGTTTTGTATTGTGCTTATTTTTCATCATGTATTTCTTCAAAAAGTCGTTGAGCTTATTTTGAAATTCTTGAATATTACTGTCAGATTCTTTGATACTTGTAACAGTATTGTCTTTACCTTGGGTATTTTTCTTGACGTCAAGAATCGTCGTGGAAGGAATACTATCTGTCTTATTATTTTGGTTATTGATTGAAAGTTTTGTATTGTGCTTATTTTTCATCATGTATTTCTTCAAAAAGTCGTTGAGCTTATTTTGAAATTCTTGAATACTACTGCCAGATTCTTTGATACTTGTAACTGTATTGTCTTTACCTTGGGTATTATTCTTGACGTCAAGAATCGTGGTGGAAGGAATTGTCTCATTATTTTTAGTTTTCATCTTCATATGTGCAATACTTGTACTTTGGTTTTCCAGTTTGTTTAAGTTTTCTGCCTCTTGTACGATTATACTCTCATTACTATAACTATGTTCTGATTTGTTCACATATCCCTGAAATTTCACATTCAGTACCTTTGTTTTATTTGATTTTGCCCTATCCACATCCATATTCACAGTAGTCATTTGAGTAGTGTCTTCCACATTTGGTGAGAACGAACTATTTGCATTTATCGTCATTGATTTATCATCTGTCTGTTTTATTGGATTCTTTAATTCTGACAGATCATCTTTTTCTTTTTTAATAATATTCATTTGGGTGGTAACTTTCACGCTTTGTGAATTTAGATCATTTATCAATATTATATTTCCTTCTGTTTCTTTGATTGGATTTTTAAATTTTGGCAGACTTTCTTTTTCCTTTGGATTATTCATTTGGGTGGTAACTTTCACGCTTTGTAAATTATTTAAATCGTTTGTATTTATCAATATTTTTTCTTCTGTTTCTTTTATTGGATTATTAAATTCTGGCAGACTATCTTTTTCCTTTGTAATATTAATTTGAGTGGCAACGTTTACTTTTTCTGGGTTTAAATCACTTGCATTCATCAACATGAATTTTATATCTGTTTGACCTTCTGAATCTATTTCCTTTTCTTCAGAAAGTTCCGGTTTGTTCCGCTCCTGGCTTGTAGAACTGTTCCCTGGAAAGTCAAATAATAAAGAAGTGGAATCAGAGAAAGCATCAGATACCAGGCAGACATAGCTTATCTTTTTGTCATAATGGAATTTTTGAGCATGACGCAAAAATCTTGGAGAACCCCCTTTAACTTTTGAACGGCTTGGAATTTTGGGGAAAGGGGAATTTCCCTGGTGATGTCAAAATTAAGGTTCGAACCCCAGAAGGCCAGCCACTCAATATCAGGTTGACCTGACATTTACACCTGATCTTTTTGTCATAATGGAATTTTTGAGCATGACGCAAAAATCTTGGAGAACCCCCTTTAACTTTTGAACGGCTTGGAATTTTGGGGAAAAAAGGAATTTCAAACAGAACTTCATAAACGCCAGGGGAATTTCCCTGGTGATGTCAAAATTAAGTTTCGAACCCCAGAGGACCAGCCACTCAATATCAGGTTGGCCTGACATTTACACCTGACCAGGCCTGTCAGGTCTACCTGATAGTGTGTCTATGCTCATCAGGTATCAGGTGTGCCTATCAGGTCTACCTGAGTGAGTGGCTGGCCTAACAAACACACACACACATACCTACATTTAATTAAGACTAGGAAGTTTTTCTTACTTGAACAAAGAGATGTCGTCGGTTTTTCCTTTGGTTCCGTGGATTTCGATGGAGAACTTGCCCACTTCTCCCCCGTGCTCTCGACTAGCTGTTGAGTTGGAAATGAACACCGTTACTCTGTACAGATAACCTGTATGAACAAACGAAACAGAGGGGCTGTTGGTAACTATTGCTAAAGATTAAATAACGTTCGATGACTCGGTATAAGGAACGAGTTATAGATGGTCTCTGGGTTTTTGTGCTCCAGTGGCTGACACTCGGTAGGGTTGTGTCTTGTGTACAGACAGTAGATGGGTTTCATGACGGACGGGTCCTGCGGAAACTGACTCAGTTGACGGGCATCGTTAGTCCAAGGATATTTCAACGAGTAGCACCCGTACTCTCCGTAGCATTTGTTGTCCAGAGCTGCAACATAAAGGAAATAGATGTAATGCATAGGTAGTATATAGTTACATAGTAGATAATAGGTACAGGTATACAGCAAGCTATACCTGCTTTAAAAGCGAACACATAACTACCGAATTTACCGATTCCACATGTTGCGTCGTGAAAAATTATGGCCCTGCGATGCGATGTACCTAAATGTGTAGAATTTGTGTATTTTATACTTCACGTGCTCAGGTACTCCTACATTCGAATAGAAATAGGCTCAACCTCATTGAAAACAAGGTCTGACCGAGAACTTTGAGCCCCTATATATAGGTATAGGGTATAGCTGTTATAGGTACCTACATATGTAAACTTACTAATCTTATTATGTTTGCGTACACTAGGTACTCCTACATTCGAATAGAAATAGGCTCAACCTCATTGAAAACAAGGTCTGACCGAGAACTTTGAGCCCCTATATATAGGTATAGCTGTTATAGGTACCTACATATGTAAACTTACTAATCTTATTATGTTTGCGTACACTTCTGGATATTGACTGTTGACCCGGCATAGTTCAAGAATATTCCCGCGGAAATCTCTTTAGCGAAAAAGATTTTGACAAAGGGAAAAAGTTTTTATTTCTTATAAGTTTTCTTTGGGACCTACATAATTGAAAAAAAGCTCGAAAAATTTTTCTTAAAAGGATCACTGAACTTTTCGCAGCCAGCCTCTAGGTAGCTTGGAGGGTTGCGCGTCGGCCTTTTAAACGCTAGGTCGCGGGTTCGATTCCCGTCCGGGGTGGATTTTATAATTTTTATCCTAAATGGAAGCACGTTCTCGGAACGGCTGGCTTTCTCCTATCCTGTTCTCCTTCTTCGATTCCGGAACGATAAAACCTTAGCACTCACAGTTCCCACTATCGAACATTCGTATTAATTGTAAGAAGAAAAAAAAAAAATGTCTTTCTTTTAAGTGGGTTCTCCTAAACTGCTAAAGGACTTAAAGGAGCAGCTTTCTTCCACATAACTACTAATCGCGTTACAGTAGTGCTCCAGGCTCCAGACCACCTATCTTCATCAGCACGCAGTATGAATGTGAGAGTTTGTACATAGTTCCTTAAAAAGAAGAATAAAAGGCACCCATAATTACTCACTATTGAATTCTGCCCCGTGAAACATTCAAGTTTCACACTCTCTGTTGCCATGCGAATTTTGATTTGCCTCCTTGGAGTAACTTGCCCTGAAGGCGGACCATAAGAATAGCTGACGAGGTTGGTGTATCTGTAATGAAAATTTACGAAATGTGGATTGAAAAAATGCAAAAAAATCTCGCACTACGGGACCTTCGAAGGCCCGATCGGGCACAGAATTTAATTAGAAACTTTCCTTTAAATGTGATGAACATTTTTTGCAAAATTCACCAAAATCGGACAAATTGTTCAAGAGTTATAGTGACACAAACAGACACATTAAAGGAAAATCGTCAAGTTGAAAACAAAGAACTCTCTTCGTTCGTTCAATTAAAAAGGAGTAGTAATTTCTTACCCTTTCCATTGTCCATTTTGATCTGCATTCAAGCTTATCACTGTAGTTGGTATGGTCAAAATAGCAAGCACAAGTCTTCTCATTCTCATATGAGTTTTCTTGAAAAATTCCACTAAGTTACAGAGTTAGCAACAAAAAATGGAACATAAATGGAGTTTGTACACAGTTTAAAGATCTGCCTATAGAGCAACACTCTCTTGACTTGGGACTGATCTTGACCATGTCCAGAAATCCTTCTTTTCCCTGCTAAGAGCTTGGATAAAGTTGTGCCACGAAAATTGACTTTCTTTAATAAAATCCTGACTGAGTACTATTCATTGTTGTATCTGGATTGACCGAGGATACTGGTTGAAGTAGTGGTTTCATTGTTGTTTTTGTGCTTCCGGCCGTTGAGGTCTGAGCTTTATTATTTGGTTTTGGAGTACTGCTCATTTTAACTTCAGATGTCTTATTCTTCATCTCGTTACCTATGGGTTCTGTGTTATTTGGTTTCAATGTTATATCAGTGGAGTTTTTCAAACTTTTTTCTGTTGTGCTTTCAATTGATGTGGTCGAAGGCTTGGTTGGTTTTGGAACACTGCTCATCATCTCTGAGTACTATTCATTGTTGTATCTGGATTGACCGAGGATACTGGTTGAAGTAGTGGTTTCATTGTTGTTTTTGTGCTTCCGGCCGTTGTGGTCTGAGCTTTATTATTTGGTTTTGGAGTACTGCTCATTTTTACTTCAGATGTCTTGTTCTTCATCTCGTTACCTATGGGTTCTGTGATATTTGGTTTCAATGTTATATTAGTGGAGTTTTTCAAACTTTTTTCTGTTGTGCTTTCAATTGATGTGGTCGAAGGCTTGTTTGGTTTTGGAACACTACTCATCATCTCATTTTCAGATGTCGTCTTATTCTTAATTTCGTTACCTATAATACTTGGTCTTTCATTTGTAATATTTGAGTTAGTTGTTATAATATTAGAGATATTTGAACCATCTTGTGTTGTATTGGATAAGTTTGTGTCAATGGGTTTGACAAGTTCTGGGTATGGATATTCAATGCTAGGCTTGAAATAGTTCTGACTCACAGAGTTTGGATAAGGGCCTCCTGATGATTCATAGGAATCACGTATTGGGAAATATGAATCATTTTCTCCTGTCGGTACCGTTTCTTGCAGGGAATCCTGAATATTATTGGGTGCTACTTGAATATAGCTTGTTGGAGAATAAGTAGTGTACTGTTTTGAGTGATAAGTCATCATCTCATTTTCAGATGTCGTCTTATTCTTAATTTCGTTACCTATAATACTTGGTCTTTCATTTGTAATATTTGAGTTAGTTGTAATATTAGAGATATTTGAACCATCTTGTGTTGTATTGGATACGTTTGTGTCAATGGGTTTGACAAGTTCTGGGTATGGATATTCAATGCTAGGCTTGAAATAGTTCTGACTCACAGAGTTTGGATAAGGGCCTCCTGGTGATTCATAGGAATCACGTATTGGGAAATATGAATCAATTTCCCCTGTCGGTACCGTTTCTTGTAGGGAATCCTGAATATTATTGGGTGCTACTTGAATATAGCTTGTTGGAGAATAAGTAGTGTACTGTTTTGAGTGATAAATATGATCATGCGGGTTCAAATTATATCGAGGTTTTGAAGGGTAGTAAGTGTAAGTGCTTTCCCTGGTATTATAGTTCGAGGCAGCGTTATACCATTGCCTATTACTAGTACTGTACTGATCAGGTGCTCCATACTTTACATTTGCTGAAGGCATATATTTAGATTCCCGTTCATCATGTCTTCTAAATAGACAAGAATGTAAGGATTCTTCATTTCCTATTAGAAATCTGTCCTGATTTTGGAATGATGTTTGGCAGATGAAAATCCCATGGGTTGTTGCACTCGATGCATTTCCTATGATAAGCCTGGATGTTATGTTGTTAGCTGAACCTGGAAACAAAATGATTTAGGTAATCTATTTGTTAATAATTTTCCAAAAGGTGTCTACATGAAAATTTATTTGGGGATAAATATCGTTGCTGTTTTTCTCCTCCTTTAAAGATTAAAAAAAAAAAATCAATAACGCGATGACGACGACGAAAATGACCTTGTAAAAACGAAAAAAAAGTTAAAACAAAAGAAAAAGTTCACTTACTTGTGACTTCCAATTCATAGAGATCTGGGAAAAAGTTAACCGTGCCTTCTGCTAAGATCGTAGGTTGCAGGAGATGACCTTTGAATGAATCGTCACATATCTGTTTGCGCCATACGATGGGCTGTAAAAAGGAAGAGTGAGTGTATTAATTGTAAGAAGAAAAAAAAAATGTCTTTAAGTGGGTTCTCCTAAACTCCTAAAGGAGCAGCTTTCTTCCACATAACTACTAATCGCGTTACAGTAGTGCTCCAGGCCACTTATCTTCATCACGCAGTATAAATGTGAGAGTTTGTTCATAGTTCCTTAAAAGGAACGATAAAAGGCACCCATAATTACTCACTATTGAATTCTGCCCCGTGAAACATTCAAGTTTCACACTCTCTGTTGCCATGCGAATCTTGATTTGCCTCCTTGGAGTAACTTGCCCTGAAGGTGGACCATAAGAATAGCTGACGAGGTTGGTGTATCTGTAATGAAAATTTACGAAATGTGGATTGAAAAAATGCAAAAAATCTCCCACTACGGGACTTCCAAAGGCCCGATCGGGCACAGAATTTAATTAGAAACTTTCCTTTAAATGTGATGAACATTTTTTGCAAAATTTACTGAAATCGGACAAATTGTTCAAGAGTTATAGTGACACAAACAGACACATTGAAGGAAAATAATCAAGTTTAACACAAAGAATTCTCTTCGTTCGTTCAATTAAAAAGGATTTGTAATTTCTTACCCTTTCCATTGTCCATTTTGATCTGCATTCAAGCTTATCACTGTAGTTGATATGGTCAAAATAGCAAGCACAAGTCTTCTCATTCTCATGTGAGTTTTCTTGAAAAATTCCACTAAGTTACAGAGTTAGCAACAAAAAATGGAACATGAATGGAGTTTGTACACAGTTTAAAGATCTGCCTACTGTCAGTAATAAAACAGAAAATCTAATTTCAAAAAGTTTATCCACGCTTTAAAAAGCAATTAGAGGCACGTTTTCTACGTTAACTCAGTTTGTGTTGTTCACTGACGGCTAAAAAGTGTGAACACTTTTCCATAAAGATCAGAGGATCAGACTGAAAAGTTATCAAAACATAACCCATGACATGTAGTAATGCAGACCCGTATGATTTACATTCGGATTGTCCTAATTACCTATAAACCGATGTTTACCAATACCCTCATATCTAACTCGGGAAAATTCTTGTGAAAGTAATGAGAGACCATGGATAACATGAAGGAAACGAAAATAAATTTTATTATAGACATCTATTTTTTTTTTTTTAACAAAAATTTCCCCGCATAGTTTACCTCTATCTACATTTAAAAATAATATTTACATACACATTAAATTTGTATACAGTGTGTCCTAGAAGAAATGCTGTTTTTTTTTTCGGAACCCGCTTACAGTCGGAATCATAAATAAATTCTGGGACACTCTGTATGTACAAGTACATAATAAAACATATAATGGAGGAGCTAGCTATATACAATAGACGAGATAAAAAAACCTATATATGTAACAACATTATTTAAGAGAATAAAAGTAGAAATATAATACTGATTACGTTAATTAAAATAGCACAAGTTACCTACCATATAAAAAATTAATAAAAATAAAAATGAGACAGTAAAGTAGGTACCTGCCAACTTACCGATATTAGAAAATTCGAGTTATTTAAAATGATAGAGCTCTACACAAAAACGACGGAAAATTTTTAAGTTCAATAAATTAGTAGATACATTTATGTGTATTTACATATACGTAACACCATTGACCGAATTTGTTCAAGGCCCAAAATTCTTCAATTCTTCATGCTATTTTTTCGCACAAAGTGTTGTTTTTTCGACTCAAAATTTTTCTCTTTCGTGATTTCCAGTTTCTCAATTACATTTATATCACAGACTACTACAGCCCTGGTAACCTGAAAAAAGCACAGCTGAAAAATCAGTAGGTAGTGTTTTCCCACACTTTCACCCGTTCAGATACCAACCCCGCGCAACTTTGCTTCACTTCAGTGATCCGTTGGAAATTGATGCATTGAACGTGCTATTACCGCTGACACTGGCTAAACGTCATTTTGGATTTCCGTGATTTTCGGTCCCACATGACACTCCGTTAGCTTCATCGCTTGACCGGAGTATATTTTTTCGTTTCCAGCATTGCAAAGTCTTATCCTGAAACAGAAGACAAGGATCATTGCGAATTTTGTACTGATTTATAATTGTTTTAAAAGGAAAATAAAGGCAGAAGAGCTTTAGATTGAGAGATTTCCTAGTTTTGTCGGTCTTCAATCTTCATTACGAAGTATCACCTATGTACATTCAAAACGGATCGGCTTTCGTTTCCAGCATTGCAAAGTCTTATCCTGAAACAGAAGACAAGGATCATTGCGAATTTTGTACTGATTTATAATTGTTTTAAAAGAAAAATAAAGGCAGAAGAGCTTTAGATTGAGTCTTCAATCTTCATTACGAATATCACCTATGTACATTCAAAACGGATCGGCATTCAACTCCTGAGACAAAAAATTATCTTTGGCCAAAGTTTGAGCGACTTGGGCCGAAATCTTAAGTCCTGAGACATGCTCTTTTTGGCCTTAAATGGCGAATGAAACTTTTTATTACATAAATTATCGACCCTCTCAGCAAACTTTGGGCGACCTGGGGCTAAAGGGAAGGTCTAAAAACCTCGATATTTGTATTTCAAAATTCTTTGAACTCTAGAAGGGTGTGGTTTCACTCACGTTTGCTTCTCTTCCAAGCTCTCCACCAACACAGAAGACACATGGATCAGGGCCTCCAACCTCCAAGTGAGAATGTTGACACTGATCTCATGCTCCCAGCGAAACAGAACATCCGTAATGTGACCCACGCCTGCCCCGCCTACCACTTGTCTGTGCTCCGCTCCTGGCTTGTAGAACTGTTCCCTGGAAAGTCAAATAATAAAGAAGTGGAATCAGAGAAAGCATCAGATACCAGGCAGACATATGTATGCGAATTGGGCGGGGATTTTGAGCTCTCTTATTGCATTTGGTTGATTAATCTAGTCTAAAGTTTAAATCTATTTCTCATTTCCTCCTTAGTCCTTATCATTCCAAGAATTTTCGCTTATCAGTCTAGCAGTTTGTGACGTGTGTGACCAGTCAGGTACTTAATTTTTATGAAGGTTAGAAAATTTACCTATTGCGCCTGGATCGAGATGCGCCTTTTTATTCAAGGTTTTTCCTTTGGAGCTCTCAGGGTGTACCGTAAAATTGCTAAACAATGAAAGACCGGGACGCCTAGTTAGCTTGAAGGGCAGCGCGTCTGTCTTTTAAGCGTTAAGACGCGGGTTTGATTCACGCCCTGGGCAAATTTTATCCTGAACGCATAAGACACACACACACAGAATTCAGGTTTTACTCTTTTATTAAGCAATCTGATTGACTAAAAAGTTTGAAATCAACCAAGCAGATCTCATCCTGATGCATAAGTCGTTGGAGAACTCAATGTAACTTTGGATATTTCTTCATTGTTCTTCCGAATGTCGATATTTGGGATCAAATTACCTTCGTAGAAGCTTAACCCATCCTTTAGGGCTGTTTAGCCCCTACACCCTAAGTCGTTGGAGAACTCAATGTAACTTTGGATATTTCTTCATTGTTCTTCCGAATGTCGATATTTGGGATCAAATTACCTTCGTAGATTCGTAGAAGCTTAATTCATCCTTTAGGGGTGTTTAGCCCCTACACCTAAGCCTCAGATTGGGCTTTTTGTGTATGGAGTTAAGCTGATCAACTTACCTTGATCCACAAGCGTTCTCCGTCCTCCAAGAAGCCATGACTTATAATAAACGTTCGATGACTCGGTATAAGGAACGAGTTATAGATGGTCTCTGGGTTTTTGTGCTCCAGTGGCTGACACTCGGTAGGGTTGTGTCTCGTGTACAGACAGTAGATGGGTTTCATGACGGACGGGTCCTGTGGAAACTGACTCAGTTGACGGGCATCGTTAGTCCAAGGATATTTCAACGAGTAGCATCCGTACTCTCCGTAGCATTTGTTGTCTAGAGCTGCAACATAAAGGACATTGATAATAGATGTAATACATAGGTAGTAGTTACATAGTAGATAATAGGTACAGGTATACAGGATTAAGTATAGAGTTCATTCAGGACTAGAGTTTTCTGCCAAAATAGCTCAAACACTGCAAGATTCTTGATTTTTAGATCAACATGTGTAGTTTTCGATCGAAGTCGCTCAAACTTTGCAGGGAGGTTCGGTTTAATTGTCATATTAAAAAACTCATTGTCCAGAAAAATGCAGGAATTTAGTTCTCAATAAAATTATTTGAGAATTTGACCATTGTAAGCAGTACGGGCAGTAGTTTGGGTCCTTAATCCTTATTTCAGATTACGGAGTTCATTCTCACCTACCTCCTTGTATTTGTTCAATTCACGGAAGTGCCCACTACCAAAACTCAAGAATAACATAGTGATCTCTGATCTACTTTCCCATTATTTGAATAACATAGTGAGATATTTTCACAGGAAGAATGAATGGCCAAGAGAGTGAGTGGAAACGCACCATAACACAATTAAAATTCCATTCATATTTTTATTTCAGATTACGGAGTTCATTCTCACCTACCTCCTTGTATTTGTTCAATTCACGGAAGTGCCCACTACCAAAACTCAAGAATAACATGGTGATCTCTGATCTACTTTCCCAATATTTGAATAACATAGTGAGATATTTTCACAGGAAGAGTGAGTGGAAACGCACCATAACACAATTAAAATTCCATTCATATTTTCCCATACTCGACTTTCATACAAACAAGAATATCTAGAGATGCTATGACACAGGCAAACACTCACCAAAGGCCATCCTATAGTATGTTCGACACGGCCCGGTTTGTGCAGTTCCGGCTTGACCTCCCACACTTCCTTCAGTCCAATCCCGTAGGTCTGCGGACATGCATTGTCCCGCAGGTTGAATCGGGAGGACAGGGATTTGGTCAGGTGTCCATGACAACCCTCGGCAAATATGGTGACCTTGGCATGCAGCTCCATGCCGCGAGCGAATGTATCCTGTGGGATGGGTAGGAGGATCATTATATCAAGCGTGCCGGGAAGCGTGCAAACGTCAAGAGTTCAAAGGGACGCTTAGCGACGTGTCCCTTCAAACCAGTCTAGTTGGCTTGGAGGTCGCGGGATCGATTTCCGCCTGGGGCAAACTTTATCCCAAGGCCAGCCACTCAATATCAGGTAGACCTGACAGGCTGACCTGATCAGATGTACCTGTTAGGTCTACCTGACAGTGAGTGGTTGGCCTAAGGAGTTCAGGTTCGTTCTCACAATGGCTGGCTTTCTCCCGTCCATTCTATCTTCTTTATTCGCTTTCGAAACGGTTGGTCCAGTGGTAACGCGCTTGATTGCCATGCAGAAGGTCCCGGGTTCGAATTCCACCATCGACAAAAAAATTTTACTCGTTTTTCGATTGCAAATATTTCAACGGGTTACTTTCTGGTGTGTTATGGATGTTATTGGTATTCTCTTTGACATTTGACTAACAGCTGCCAAGGTCTTGCCATCCTGAAAAAGAAGAGAGAAGGAAGACAGGATGCCAAGGAGAAAACCCACTGTTCTGAAAATTAACCTTATTTGGTTAGGATAAAATCTGCCCCTGGGGGAATCAAACCCATGACTGTATATACAAGGCAGATGCCCTACCCCCAAGCTAACTATGGTGGCAACATTTTAGTTCTGCAAGAACATTTATGGCATCAAGCAAAGCTAAACACACTGTGACAGAAAAAGTTCATAGTTTTAATGTGTCTAGCAGCCTGAATCAATATTAACTCAATGTCTGAGCTTGTGTGGCAGTTTGATCATTCTTGGCTGACAGCTCATGTCTGTTCATTTAAAACTGTACATGAGTGATTTTTTTACTGTCTTCCTTTCTTTGTTTTCAGGAATGTGACAAATGCAAGAGGTAAGTTATAAGTAGTGTACATTCATGGGCACAGGGACGGCTACTTACTGGAACAGATACTGAACCTAAGGATGTTCAATTAGCACTAGCTCTGCAATTCACTGCCCATGTTGGGTGGGTAACAATTAATAAAGCAGTATCTCATTAATGATTAATAAATTATTGGAGCTTGAAGCTACACATTTTAATAATTATTTAAATCACTAATCACTTCTTCAAGTTGGAAGAATTTCCATTCCATATTCCATTTCCATTTCACAAAATCATCACATCAGACGATTCAGACGTTGCCGGTGAATCATGCATATTTTCGTGCATAATTTTCACGGAGGTAAGGCAGAATGGATTGGCTACAAAAGTGAAGCCAAAGTACGATAAAAAGCAAAAGTTTCCTCCGAAAATTATAGGATTTTCTTGATTCCGCAGGTAGATATCCAGAAAAATATATAAGATTATCCCTTTCATTTTATAAAATGTCTCTTAAATTCCCAAAATCTGGAAGAAATGATTTTTGAATATTTGAAGATTGTGCACTATAAATTATCGTGCATAATGCACACGCTGCCGTAAAACATATGGCAACGTGGCAACAGCAGCTGATCCCAAGGTCACTTTTGTTTACAAATCCAACTGATAAGGTTTCGTGGAAATTTTTACTGATTGCGATTTGTGATTTCCTTAATTCCTTTTGGCTAATCTGAATGTTGTGTGTTTTTGATAAGAATTTGAGGAGCAACAAGTTGAAAACCAAGGAAGCTGTTTGAGGTGTTTCGGTATGAGATAACAAACCATGGCTTCTACCACGAACAAAGGTAAGGGCTGTATACCAGAAACATTAGGTACCTCTACCTACAGGCTGATAATAGACTGTTTTGAAAGCAACGGGACAAAATTCCTGTAAACTAAGAGGGGATGAACAAAGTATATAGGTAGGTACATTCTGAAGTATTTAAAGTCAATATTTAAGGATATTTGAGTGGAATTTTCGAGTGTATGGCCGCCATACACGCCCTACATGGACGCTACGCCACTGTTAAATACATTCTCATCAATCTCTTCTCTTCCTCTTCATCTTCTCCTTTTACTATCCTATTTTTGGTTGGGTGGAAGAGCTCACTGTGTGAGAATCCTGCCATAAAGCCTTAAAAAATAGGTGCCTCCGAAAATGAATTTCTTCGGAAGAATGAAAGTGGATGTGACAAATATAACATCCTTTGCATACCTATGTTCGTGAGAGTGAAATGAGCTTTTAGCTGCAAACATTTACTAACAAAATAACGGCTGAATGTCGTCTGTGGAAACTTTCAGGTAGGCATTTGACGAATGATATTTTGTCCTGACCTGCAGCCCGCCATGGGTCAGCGCTTGGAAAAAATGGACTGCAATCTAATGCAGTTAGAAGGTATATCAGAAAATAGAAGATATACTTACGACAGAAGGGTTGTTTGTCTCCAGTAATGAGGAAATATTTGGATGGCTTGCTCTCATACACGGGCTTGTACACGGACATGCCTAGAGCTTGCAACTGGGAGTTCCTATGTTTCACGGCGTTCAATCCAAATTTGGCGCAACTCAGGCCGTTATTCTGTGAAATCAACAAATTTTCATCAGTAAATGGTTTCTTCATATTAAATTGATCTCACGGGCAGGGTAAACCTAGACCTTTGACAAATGGAGTGTGCCTGAAAGCATGTGATGTGTTCCAAATGGGATGGGATATACGCCAGTGGTTCTTACCCTTCGTATTCGAACCGCATTTCCCTCAAGGTTAGAATAGAATAGACCTTGTTTATCCTGCTGGGATAGGATTGAAAAGTCCGTTTACCCCCGTAGTCTAACCAAGCTCTCATATATAATGGGGAACAAGGGGGTTAGGGTTGACTTACACCTCAGCCACTTTGGGCTTTTTGTGCACAGGGAAAAGGTTCTTACTTACCCTTAAACAGTTGAAGCAATTTCCCGCGTGAAAGTTATCCCAAGTGTCGCATTCGACCGCTATGAACGGACAACGTGCGTTCACACTCTCAGTGAAATACTCGTAGCTTCGTATGTGATCGCAGCCCAGATATTTCCTCAGTCCTTTCACCACGGAACCTCTCTCCAAGTGAATGAAGGCGAACATGCCTTGATCACAGCCAGGTTGATTTTCGCCCCCGTTGGGGTAGAAATCTAAATGCCCGATCGGCTCACCCATTCCCAGACCTGGAAGGAAAATAGTTTTTAGTTTTTATCAGCAAAATAAAATGGAAAAGATCCGCGATGTCAAAATCCATATCTTCTTTCACTAAATTTCCTTTAGGGGTGAGCTATTCATTTTTCGGCAAAGTCACAACTTTGGGTGGGGGTTGTGTTTTTACGGTCACTGGAAAGATATTCGCTATGAAAATTCCTTTTTAGTGTAGACATGTGAGAGGCAAACCTTTGAACAGCCAAGTTCTTATCGCCCTTTATACAATCCCACCTTTCCCTTTGGAATGTAATGCATCAGATTCTTATTTTATCCTCACGAGACTACGTGCACCCCCAAAGTTGCATCAAACGTCAAGATATATTGGATATCTTCACAACTGACTCACCTCCTTTGACAAAAGGGGCAGCATCCGTGTGAACAATATCCACAAAGGTGGCATCAGTTGGATCCAACCTAACGATAGACTCCGTGCCACTGAAGTAAGGATCAGCTGGGTCCAAACCTGAAAATAATATAAAACATTTTACTTGCACCATAAGGTCCATAAGAGGATACTGAATCTGGAGGAAAATGATCTTCTCCCAAGTAGGTATGTTTGGAAGAACGGACATAATATATGTCTGAGGCAGTTTCGGTAAAAGATTTTATTGAAGGAACGAAAAAACATCCAGGGGAGGGGGGGTCCGACCCCCCTCTCCCCCTTAATACTGCCCTGGTCTGAGGTGAAGTTTAACATATTGGAGGCACGTCTGCTGTGAGGGTCGTACCTAAGTCCACCAGATCCCACTCCAAGTTTTCGTCAAATAACGTTAAAGGGTTCAGTTAACGGGACGCTAATTATAATTGCAAAAACTCTCTATCCACATTCAACCTACCAGTAATTCTTCCCAGCTTGAGGTTATACACAGTGCGGAGCGTACTGCCCACATAGCCTGACAGATGGGCTCCCAGACTATGTCCTATCAGATGAACATACTCGGTCCTTATGCCCACCTCTCGTCTCAGAGTATTGAGCAGTACGGCCGTCATGTAGCCAACAAGCCGAATGTTGGCCACAGCCTGAGTGTAAGGTGGGCTGGAACCTGCACCCCAGTTGTTGACTATAACGTTGACGTCATCCTTGATCAAGAGTTGCCGGGTGAGTTCCTGAAAAAGAAATAGAGTTCAAAATAGAAAAAAAATGAGCTTCAGAAAAAGGGAAATCCTCCCAGTTCTCAAAAGGAAAATACAACTTATTGATCGAACGAAGTCTCGCTCTTATCTCTTATGATTGTAAATAAAATCTTTTCCCTGTCCCTTTAATTACATAAGACGTATAGGTAATTGCATTACACATGTGAATTGCATTAATAAGTTGTACCATCGTCTCAGCTTGGGCAAAAGTGTCTGAGTGAGGTCTACAGTTTCCAGAACTACTAGTGTATGTTAAGGCCGGTCACTCCCTATCAGGTACGCCTGAACAGGTCCGCCTGTAAGGTGTACCTGATGGTGTGTATGCTCATCAGGGAGATGTGACAGGTGGACCTGTTCAGGCGTACCTGTCAGGTTTACGTGTGATGGTGAGTGGCTTTTCAGCCCTATCTCGAAAGTACCTGGCCGGTCTTAACTGTTGTTTTGCTGGATTCTATTAAAGACTTAATTTGAAAGTTTTTGCAAGGAGTAGGTACACTACTTACAGATTTGAAGCTAACTACGCTGGAAATAGGTTTTAGGAACAAGATCATATAGGGCAGTGGTTCTCAACCTTTTTTCGCCCGCGTACCCCTTGGGTACCCGGATTTATTCTCACCAGTTCTCAAAAGGAAAATACAACTTATTGATCGAACGAAGTCTCGCTCTTATCTCTTATGATTGTAAATAAAATCTTTTCCCTGTCCTTTTAATTACGTAAGACGTATAGGTAATTACATTAATAAGTTGTACCATCGTCTCAGCTTGGGCAAAAGTGTCTGAGTGAGGTCTACAGTTCCCACAGAACTACTAGTGTATGTTAAGGCCGGTCACTCACTATCAGGTACGCCTGAACAGGTTCGCCTGTAAGGTGTACCTGATGGTGTGTATGCTCATCAGGGAGATGTGACAGGTGGACCTGTTCAGGCGTACCTGTCAGGTTTACGTGTGATGGTGAGTGGTTTTTCAGCCCTATCTCGAAAGTACCTGGCCGGTCTTAACCGTTGTTTTGCTGGATTCTATTATAGACTTGATTTGAAAGTTTTTACAAGGAGTAGGTACACTACTTACAGATTTGAAAAAGTTTTCAAAAATTCCCCATTATTATTTATTTATTATTTACTCGAGAAAAACATCTATTAGAATTACTTAGAAATAGCAATCTAATTGAGATAATTGACCCATTTGACCATTGTGTAAAAACAAGTTGATAGTGATAAGCTAGCGAATATTGAGTCTCAGAACAATAAAATTTTATTTTATTATAATTACATAGACATGGGTATATGTATTGTTAGTTCCATCAAAATTTAACTTCTACGAATTGGGCTACGAATATCACCTATGTACATTCAAAACGGATCGGCATTCAACTCCTGAGACAAAAAATTATCTTTGGCCAAAGTTTGAGCGACTTGGGCCGAAATCTAAAGTCCTGAGACATGCTCTTTTTGGTCTTAAATGGCGGGTGAAACTTTTTATTACATAAATTATCGACCCTCTCAGCAAACTTTGGGCGACCTGGGGCTAAAGGGAAGGTCTAAAAACCTCGATATTTGTATTTCAAAATTCTTTGAACTCTAGAAGGGTGTGGTTTCACTCACGTTTGCTTCTCTTCCAAGCTCTCCACCAACACAGAAGACACATGGATCAGGGCCTCCAACCTCCAAGTGAGAATGTTGACACTGATCTCATGCTCCCAGCGAAACAGAACATCCGTAATGTGACCCACGCCTGCCCCGCCTACCACTTGTCTGTGCTCCGCTCCTGGCTTGTAGAACTGTTCCCTGGAAAGTCAAATAATAAAGAAGTGGAATCAGAGAAAGCATCAGATACCAGGCAGACATATGTATGTAGCTTATCTTTTTGTCATAATTGAATTTTTGAGCATGACGCAAAAATCTTGGAGAACCCCCTTTAACTTTTGAACGGCTTGGAATTTTGGGGAAAAAAGGAATTTCAAACAGAACTTCATAAACGCCAGGGGAATTTCCCTGGTGATGTCAAAATTAAGTTTCGAACCCCAGAGGACCAGCCACTCAATATCAGGTTGGCCTGACATTTACACCTGACCAGGCCTGTCAGGTCTACCTGATAGTGTGTCTATGCTCATCAGGTATCAGGTGTGCCTATCAGGTCTACCTGAGTGAGTGGCTGGCCTAACATGGCCTACATTTAATTAAGACTAGGAAGTTTTTCTTACTTGAACAAAGAGATGTCGTCGGTTTTTCCTTTGGTTCCGTGGATTTCGATGGAGAACTTGCCCACTTCTCCCCCGTGCTCTCGACTAGCTGTTGAGTTGGAAATGAACACCGTTACTCTGTACAGATAACCTGTATGAACAAACGAAACAGAGGGGCTGTTGGTAACTATTGCTAAAGATTAAATACATTCTCATCAATCTCTTCTTTTCCTCTTCATCTTTTACTATCCTATTTTTGGTTGGGTGGAAGAGCTCACTGTGTGAGAATCCTGCCATAAAGCCTTAAAAAATAGGTACCTCCGAAAATGAATTTCTTCGGAAGAATGAAAGTGAATGTGACAAAAATAATAACATCCTTTACATACCTACATATGTTCGTGAGAGTGAAATGAGCTTTTAGCTGCAAACATTTAGGTACTAACAAAATACAAAATAACGGCTGAATGTCGTCTGTGGAAACTTTCAGGTAGGCATTTGACGAATGGTTTTTTGTCCTGACCTGCAGCCCGCCATGGGTCAGCGCTTGGAAAAAATGGACTGCAATCCAATACAGTTAGAAGGTACATATATCAGAAAATAGAAGATATACTTACGACAGAAGGGTTGTTTGTCTCCGTAGGTATTACTCATTAGCATTAGTCATCAGGGAAACCAAAATACCTACGTAACGTACGCGTACGAGTAAGCATAATATATTAGGTATACTTGTTGATTCATATACCACAAAAGTATGTTAAACTTACATACCCAATATTATCTACTGATTTTAAAGCACTATAGGTAATTATTAGGTACACCTACCTATTTACATAGATTCTTGAGACTTAACGTTTAATGTGTTGCAAACTGAATTTAATTACCACTAGGTGCTAGGGCCTTGAGATTTTTCATATAAAAGTTCACTTAAATGTATCACAGAAAAATTAAGCTAAGCACTAATGACAATTCTTAAATAAGTTTAATCTGTTTTTTCCTTGCTTTAAATCTCGTCATAGATAAAAATTATGAGTTTTTATTCTAACTTAAACACTTTTTTTCGTTAACTAGGTCTGTACAAGTAGCACGTTTTATAGAGTATTATAATATTGAACTGTTTATAGTTTAAAAGTTTTAATAGAACTGAATAAATGAAAGATGTTATTCTCTCTTATGATAACAAAATTAAAATAGGTACAACCTATGTAGGTAGGTACCTATAGCTGTAGCTACAGCATTTATTATTACGATTCGAGTAACAAACCTACTACCTACTTACTTGTTTTTATCAAAACCAATGACCTATCACAAATTTCGTAGAAAACCTATCTACTTACATACAAAAGTTGAATAATGCCGCTTTTGGAACATAAACAAGATCTAATTCCTAGGTAGGTATACGTCATAAAAATACTTTCACAGGTAATAGGCACTTAATACCTACCTACATAATATTTAGTCTCATCTAAGGACGTATTGTATTTTTAATTTACGAAGATATTCCCGATTAACATAGACGTATAGGTAATAAATAATAATTAATAATGCATCATTTAGGTAGGTACACTAAATTTGTAGTATGGACGACAATAGTAGGTACCTATAGACGCGATTAAATTACGTACGTAGTAGGTACTTACGTAGCTCGTAGGTAAGAAAAATACCCGCCTTTAATTGTGACTAGGATGGTCAGGAGAACCGAAACTGAAATTTTTGGTCCTGGGATGAAATGTAGGCATACCAAACTTTTCCTGTCCCAAAAATATTAGGGAAAAAATCAACTCCCTTTTTTGTTCTGCTTGTTCGTAGCTCACTTTTTACTTGTCTCCGATGTTAGGTTATACTCAAGGATCTAAGTCCATGTTATTAAAAAAAAAAAAAAAAAAATACAATGATTCCCCCTTGTTCTTATTAAGTAGTCAAAAATATAAGTAGGTAATGAGGTCTATCCCTTTTTATTATATTCAGGCCTCAACATGATATTTATGTGAAACTGTCAAAGACTCTCATTGTTTCAAAAATTCCTATTAGGAATGGCCTGTCCTTTGAAAAACTTACGTAGAAACTAGGATTGTTATTATCATTTTTTTTTCTTTTTTTTTTTAGAGAGAGGAGAGGTTTGATAGAGGGAACTGTCAACTGTAGGTAACTTCTAGAACTGTGTCCACACATAGTCGACGCCCGTCGATCTATGACGACTGAACCGTTCACACTACCTCGACATGGATTCAATCGATTGACGGCCGTCGACTGGTGTGTGGACATAGCTCAAGATCTTATTGTCCTGAAAGCGAAAAGAAAAAGCAGCAGGCTAGGAGAAATTCAGCCGTTCCGAGAGCGAACCTAGACTTGGGTGGGTAGGTAGTGTTTTTTTTGAACCAGTTCCTTTTTTTTTTTTTTTTTTTTAGAGAGAGAGGAGAGGTTTGAAGAGGGAACTGTAGGTAACTTCTAGAGCTGTGTCCACACATAGTCGACGCCCGTCGATCGATGACGACTGAACCGTTCACACTGCCTCGAGATCGATTCAATCGATTGACGGCCGTCGACTGGTGTGTGGACATAGCTCAAGATCTTATCGTCCTGAAAGCGAAAAGAAAAAGCAGCAGGCTAGGAGAAATCCAGCCATTCCGAGAGCGAACCTAGACTTGGGTGGGTAGGTATGTGTTTAGGATGAAATCGGCCCTGGGGAGAAATCGAACCCGCGACCTAACGCTTACAAGACAAGGAACCCTCCAAGCTAACTACCCCTCTTCCAAAACACGTCCGCCATACCACCGGAAAAAGCTGCCTGGGTGGTGCTGGAAATTTTGACAGTCATCCCCGAAGAGGTAGGATGCCAGTTCTTTGTAGGGAGCTATATTACTGTTGTGAACTTTACGTAGGGGGCAAAAACTCCATAATCCCGATGCACGAACGCCAGTTAGGTCCCATGAACTTTTTTTCCCCAAGGTACTTGGTACTTAGACCCTCTCAAACCCGGGACATAACTGGTCATTGCCTCTCGCAAAGTCGGGACCCAACTGGAACTCCAAGCACAGAGCCGAAAAAACCCTCGGCCCCGCCGGGAATCGAACCCGGACCTCCTGCGTGCAAGCCTTGTGGGTATTAACCCACTCGGTCACGGAGGTTGCTTATATCCAATTCATATTTATCCCAGAAGAATTAGCCTGTTCGTATTTCTGTTTTCCAAAAGTTTCAGACCCTCAGCTTACCCTTATTCTCACGTACCCCTGCCACCATCATAATGAGTACCGGTTACACATACCTAGGTTGATGTGTACCATTACTACTGAGTTCTAAACACACTCAGTAGGTACCTTTTGAAAAAAGACAGTACTTCAGTACCTTGAGTTCAAAATTCAATACTTTTCTGGTCTGTACTGCATTGATAACCCATCAAAATTAAAAATTTGTCTTTGTCCACCATTACACAATTTTTTCTCACGTACCCCCAGGGGTGCGCGTACCCCCGGTTGGGAATCGCTGATATAGGGCGTACCTACTCTTGCTCCCAAAGACAAGCATCTCCGATACTCTCAATGGATCACTGAAGTTAAACAACGTTGCGCGTGGTTAGTATCCGGACGTTGGACCATTGGGACAACAGTGTGCTGCTGGATTTCTCGGCCCGACTCAGGCTGGGTGAGGTTAATACTTATTAATATATATGAGAAGAAGGGTAGCCCGTCACTAAAGACCTTTGCAGTTACACAGCGATGTTATACCTACACTTATACAGTATACCCTTTAGAAAAAATTGATTGGTATGTGTACTTCATTTGCCTACTGAATTACACTGTTATCTAACATATTACGTACATACCTAGGTACGCAAAAATGTAGTTGACACGGCCGTATTTAGGGGCAATATCCACCCCCTAGCCCCGCTAGAATCTAGTTAGGAAAAAAAAAACGAAAATCCAAAAAATTCCCATCTTCACCCCCCCAAAAAAAAACGAAAATCCAAAAAATCCAAAAATCCCTATTTCCCCCAAATTTTCTTGGGCCCCAAAATTTTTTTAGCCCCCAAATGGGGCCAGAAATCCTCAATCTGGCAACCCTGGAATGTGTACAAAAATCGTACGGTAATCCCATATGACCAATCTGGCAACCCTGCTTCAGTGCAACATGCAACACTGCGCAGCCCAAAAGTTCCGTCTCCCGATTTTTCCTAGTTTTCCACTTTTCCTGCTTATCCAATCCAGGCTAATTTTCCATTTTGATTAAAGAAGGTGTTTCTGGTGTTTTACTCCGGTGTTTTCTTATCACATACTTCTACTACAGCTATAAGGTCATTGACGAAAATATGTGAGAAGTTTCCCATCAGCAGTCAGATAGGATTATCATAGGAAAGGCTGAAAACTGTTTCCAACCATGGAAATATCGGTCCTAAACTTGGAGCAGGCAATTTTCCAGTTTTATCACTCGACGCAAAAAGAAGAAGCTCATGACTGGTTGAACAGAGTACAGACCTCACCGCAAATATGGGTCTTACTATGGGATTTACTTCATCCCGAAAAGGTGAGTTTTACGATGATCTGTTATAGAAAATTATCACCTGGATTCAGGTAATAATAATAAAAAAATTTAGTATTGATAATAGAGCCAAAGCCTGTATAAGTACCTTGTGTTTTATTTAGACTGTCCCATTATGCTTGCTCTAGTAAGAACATGGAACTCCAAACTTTGGTGCAAATAGATATTGGATAAATGCTCACTGAGTTAGGTTGTTAGGTACCTACAAACCTACATGTTCTATGTGCTTGGTATCTGGATGGATGACTATCTAAAAAAACATGCTGTTCTCTGCGGGTGTACCCATCCTTATGAGGAAAGGACACATCCCCACCACCAATGCAACAGCATCCACTAGCAATGTATATTGCACAAGTTGAAATTGGAATGCATGAACACAGCAAGTCTTGCACAAGGCCAATTAGTATCAAATTTACATATTTCTAGTGGACACTTAAGTACTTAGCTTTTTGTAACATTCATTAAATAATCCATTGCATCCATGTAAATATGTATTAGAACTCTAAAAAATTATTTGAAATGTCCAAAAATTTTAATAATCTTACCTGTGATTACAAAGAGAAGAGGACAATAAACTATTTTCACTGGCTAAGTCTCAATTTAATTTTTAGCTACATATAAATTACTCAACATTACACTGTAATTCTTTTATATTGAAATTTATTACTGTGCTAGGTAGGTAACACTTCTGATTCCTAAAATTTTACTAAGTAGGTAGGTAATTACTATTTAATTTCTGTCTAGATGTAAAAGTAGGTATTTCTTCCACTTCTATAGGTAAGTACAGCAACACAACAGTGTTGGACTTTGGATTTGTTTATTAGGTACCTACCACCTACCACACTGCTGTGTAGAATATGTGGCAAAATATTTGGCTTAGGTAAAAAAAAAGTATAGGATACCTACTGTTCCAAAAGTTTCTAAAGTTCTCAGTAGGGCTTTGCTGGTGGGAAGAAGGAGGTACATAGAGCAACACTCTCTTGACTTGGGACTGATCTTGACCATGTCCAGAAATCCTTCTTTTCCCTGCTAAGAGCTTGGATAAAGTTGTGTCACGAAAATTGACTTTCTTTACTTAATAAAATGATTGGATGTGATAATGAAACAAAATTTCCACCACTCATTTACCTCTCTTTTGATGATAAATGCTGAGCTGCTGAAAAAAGGAACTTATTATTCATTACATGTAATTATGTTCTAGCTCCAGAAAATAGTTACTTTAGTAAGTGTTGCACTTCTTCTTGAACCTGGAAGAGTTATTTGAAAATTTCCCAAGGTCACAATCACACCATTGCAGAAGTGGTAAAAAAAGTGCCACCCTTAAGTTGACACCTCTTTTAGATACTTGTGGACCACCTTGTATAGTAAAATTTAAATTCTATAAAATAACAGCAACTAAAATTCAAGACTTTTCTACGTGCTTTTGGATTTCTTCCCTATTCAAGCTGGTTCCAAGAAAAACCGAGGAAGTATAAATTTCGGGACACCCTGTATACTATATTGAATTCGCGGTTCCTCGTTATAAATAACAGTAGGTGTCAGAGGACATTCCATCTTGATTCCTCGTGACCAAACTTGAACTTTTGATCTTGGCCATGTGCTGAGCGTGTATCCACCAGATCCATCTATTAAAAATTAAATGACCAATCCTATTGCCTATCACAGTTTACGTTTCTAATAAAAACTCTTCTCTCTCTCCCCCTATCAGGCAGAGGTTGTGGGTCAACCGCCCGAAGTACGACCCAAGCTTACCAAAGACATTGTTCCCATCTACAAGACACTGGTGGAGATTCTGCTACGGAAGTCTTCTTACTCGGAAGGGTATATATCGTGGAGTGCAGAGGACAAGGAGAAATTTCGCTGTTATCGACAGGACATTGCTGACACGCTGGTGAGGGGAAATTTCTGTCCTTTTTTTTCAAGAGGTTCGACAGAGGTAAATAAACAATTTCCGCTACTATGAGATAAAGATACTTTGCACTTTGGACTGATAGCACGCGATTCGCACACGAAATTGTCTAAACACTGGTGCTTCCTCGACTAGATCGAGTTTTGCGATTATGGTAGCTTGAAGACTTGAACTATGTTTGAATTTCATATTTTTGGCCTAACGGCGTCGCGTCGGTGACTTGCGTAAAAATCCCAATTTCATATTCCATAGCGTGAAATCAAATCTACTGCTGAACTGTACTTAGCTTCTTTAGCATTGCACTTAGCTCCTTTAGCGCGCCGTCACTCATGTACATTTGTACATACGTACCATTGTTTCTATCTTTGGTCACATGTAGAAAGCATTTTGAAAAGAGGTGGAGATGTAATTCTTTTACCTACGCATAGATGCTAGTACTTATCTCCTTTAGGTGAACAAATATCACTTTTGAAAAAGGTTTCCTTTAGCTTTTCCAGCGCTCAGTTCGTTTTTCAACGATTTCCTTCGTTTTTAGGCTTCAGAAGCGCAATACTTCGCAGCCACCACGCTGCACACCAAACTCTCGCGAGATTGGAAACAAATCCCTACCGAAGACTACGAAACCCTTAAGCGGAAAATTCTGGACGCTGTCCTGTGCTATGCGACCGGGCCTAAAGTTGTGTTCAACAGGCTCTGCATCTCGGTAAGTCCGGAGAGAATTCTTTTAATTTAATTTTCATCTTTTAGGGAACCTCCATAGTCCATAGTCATCACGCTGCCTTTTGTGTTTATTTGAGCCGCGGTGGCTGTGTTTCAGTGTGCATTCGGTCTCGTGAGGACAATAATAACTACAAAGCTATTAGTTTGTAGGTATTCATCTACTATGAATTTTCGACTCGAAAAAAAACTTGTTCGTTAAGTAAGAGTAAACTTAGAATGGAGTTTTGAGAGCCTTTTGCTTTCAGCTCTATGTGGTTTGAAGTCGTCGATTCCCTCTTAAATTCTTAATACGTGCTCGATATTCCAGTCAGGTTTTCGCAGCGGTCATAGTACGTGCTCAGCTCTGCTCAAAGTCATTGACGATATCCAGTTTGCTTTGGATAAAAAAAAGGCATCCATACTGGTTCTCTTCGACTTTAGCAAGGCATTCGATTTAGTTTCTCACAAAATACTGCTGGCCAAGTTGAAAACGTTCGGCTTTAGTGATGGGGTTGTATCCTGGTTCCGATCCTACCTTTCTGATCGTAACCAGAGCGTCCTGGACTCCAAGAAAAAGCAATCACAGTGGAAGCCTGTCATCTCTGGTGTACCTCAGGGGTCTGTTCTGGGCCCCCTTCTGTTCTCACTCTTCATTAACGATATACACACTTGCTTCAGGTCGTGCGGCTTCCATCTGTATGCTGATGATCTTCAATTATACATCTCATTTGATTACAATCATTACACCCAGGCTCTCACAGATCTTAATAACGATATTCAACTCCTAGTTACCTGGGCTAAGAATCATGGACTCATCATCAACAGCCTTAAAACAAAAGCTCTCTTCATTTGCAGAGAAGGCCTGCGTCGCACTATTGCCGATCCTGCTCCTAAAGTTGAGGTAAATGGCACTGGTATTGAATTCGTTGAGTCCGCGAAAAATCTGGGAATTATTTTAAATAACAATTTAACCTGGTCCGATGAAGTCTCCAATATTCGGAAAAAAGTGTATGGTGGGCTTTATAACTTCACCTCAAACATCTTTAGTGGCAACCTCTTTGGTGGCTATCACCATTAATATCCTTTTTATATTTATGTTTTTCTCCATCCTTTTCATTGTTAAACCTATGTATGTACTTATGTTTGATGTAAATAAATGAGGCCTGTTTAAACTGTTGGCATAATGGGACTTTTTAGTCTTAGCCGACAGTATAAATAAGGTATATTAAATAAATAAAAATAAAATAAATAAGTAACTACTCCTGAGATGTATTAGATATAGGGGCTTTCACAGAGTTCAAAAGACTTCGGTATGTTACCTACGTACTTGAGTTTCATGAGCTTAGCTTGAAACCAGAATAAAGAGGAGTTAGGACTCAAGTGAGGATGGGATGTAGGCGTCTTCTTTGTGAAATAGGTTCTATTCGATAATCTATTTTGATTGTTATCTATTTCTAAACATGCTCTCAATAAATAAAGGCTTTGGTTTGAAAGCTAGAAAAGGCAGTAGGTACAATAAACAAGATTTATTTGTTCTTTTTCTTCCCATCCAGGCTGTCGTCCAATGTTCGTTCAAAAGACATATCTGTGTATGAACCATGTTTGGTTGTTTGCTTGAAAAAATAAAATGTACATAAGAAACCGCTACCCGCTATGTAATAAACCGCTTTTCAAATTGAGAGCTGCAGATACTTCTTGTTCCGAGTAAGAAATGTCAAGTGCACTCTGCAAAACAGACCTTGCTTTCCCTCTGCACTCTACAAAACAGAGCTTTCCCCTCTGTACACACGTTGGGAAGCTCTCGAGAAAAAAAAATAGAATTCTCTCCCTCCCTCCCTTTTCGCCTTTCTATTCAAGTATTTCAAGAATGAGAAAAGAAAGTCGGAGAGAAAATTTATAGAAGAAAATTTATACGAGTATACAGCATAATCCAGGCAAGTTAATGGAGGTGATGAAGCTGCAAACAAGTAAATTGATTAATATCCTTTTTATATTTATATTTTTCTCCATCCTTTTCATTGTTAAACCTATGTATGTACTTTGTTTGATGTAAATAAATGAGGCCTGTTTAAACTGTTGGCATAATGGGACTTTTTAGTCTTAACCTTGTGTATAAATAAGGTATATTAAATAAATAAATAAATAAATAAAAATTATTTTGATGGATTTTAATTACCTATAATACCTATTGAACAATATTTTTTAGAACTAGCAATAAAAATTCAATTTTTTGGTGAACCTCATTTCACGAAATGTTGGGACTTGATCTTTGAAAAAGTTTGTTCCTGACCTGAACTGAACTGTGAAGTGAACTGATAATAATAAATACTATAGAGATCAAAAAAGAACAAATGAATGATAGTATTAGGAAGAGGAACTAGATTCAAGAGAGCTGACATGAGCCAAGAAGAATTTGAATTGGTCAACTCTGCCACAGATGTACTCCCACTCCTTTTCTTTTTTTCTCTCTTCTCTCTCTCTCTCTCTCTCTCTCTCTCTCTCTCTCTCTCTCTCTCGCATCCAGCGTGTGCAATGAATCTTGAAGCTATCCACTTGTAGTGTTGTAGTACATCCAGTACAAATCTGTAAGCAAATCTAGTAGCTACCTATGCACTTGAATCTTTACTTTGTACTTCCTCGTACATATTTCTGCAGAAGAACTTGTACTTATCATGGAGATCTCACAGGATTTTGTCCAGGGGGGATGCTACAAGTGAGTGAAACCACTTCTTTGTCCATAGTTTTGCCCCAATCTGATATTATGTATTATTTCTAGTCGGAACTGCAAGGGAAATCCATTTTGTTTGGCCTCTCTTGGTGAATCAAGATGGTTCAATGAACAAAAGCATGACTCTTCTGATGACTTTGATCCCGATCAAGAGTTAAGGGATCCAAATGAATTCATTGGACTGAAAAATCTTGGAGCCACTTGTTATGTCAACAGCCTTCTTCAGCTTTGGTTTCACAATTTGCCTTTTAGGTAAGTTTTCCCCCTAGGTTTAGTTGATACTGAGTAAACCTAACTGTGTAAATATCTTGACCATGTATGCTGGTCAAGTGATTAAATAAGTATAATTATAAACACACAGATGGATTAAACATTTACATACACATGAACATCTTTGCAATATTTACATTTCTCAAAACCAACCTCAGTGGTGCAGTGGTTAGCATGGTGGACTCTGGATCTTGACGTTGATGGTTTGAGTCCTAGTCAAGTCATGAAATTTAGTGGAGTGTATCAAGTGGGGAATGATATTTGTGACGAGCATATATGCTCAACACAATTAAAAATTATTTAAGTATGTTCTGTTTCATTCAATAGAAAAGCTGTGTTGGATTGGAATCCCAGAGAGGACAGTGAAGAGAAAAATAATCCTAGCCTTGGCTTCAGTGGCTTTTATGAACCTCAAACTGCAATCGGTCATCTACAGATGTTGTTTGCCTTGATGCAACATTCCAATAAACTCCTAGTAGATCCCACAGACTTTGTGCTCACTCTAGGTCTTGATAGATCTTACCAACAAGATGCACAGGTAATATGGAGCTACATACAATTGGTAGTTTGAATTTTTTTTTAGCCAACAAGTTTGGAAGTGATGATAGAGAGAAAAATAAACTGTGCTCACTCTAGGTCTTGATAGATCTTACCAACAAGATGCACAGGTAATATGGAGCTACATACAATTGGTAGTTTGAATTTTTTTTTTTTTTAGCCAACCAGTTTGGAAGTGATAATAGAGAGAAAAATAAACTAAAAAATAAAAAGTGATAATGGTCAGATACATTTTTGCAACTGGATTATATCTGGGGTAACTCTTTTGTTTAGTACCCAGATAGGTATGTTTCCCCTTTTTTTCTCCTCCTTTTCCTTCATAGTAAAGCAAACAGATAGTTTGATGATAATACTAAGGGATGTCTAAAAGTCTTCAGTTTTCATTCATAATATGATGTACCTATTCCTGTTTCTTTTTTTGTTTTCAGGAATTTTCCAAACTCTTTCTGTCGAATTTTGTTGAAGAAAAATTCAGAGTACAAAGTTTACCTCACATCAAAAACTTCATCAAGGACTATTTCTCTGGAGAATATGTCTATGTAACAAAGTGAGTATAAAAAGTTTCCCGCGAGCGATTGTGTATGTTCAATTCAGACTATTCAGAGTCGTTTTTACTTGCGATTTTTCCCCTAACTTGCTTGTACTGTGTTCACTGCCAGTTCTGTGTGCTGCCAACCAATGTCAACCTGTGTGCGAGTGCCCTGATTTCACTGTGCAGGCAACTTTAAACTCACTTTTTGAAATCGTAACTTTTTGTAGTCATTCGTATACCTTAGGATAGTGTTATTTGATAAATCTTGGCCCATTGTGGGATAGAAAGAAATAAGAAGAGCCAGATGTCCTAGCTAAAAAACGTACAATTTTTTGATATTCTTTCCTAAAACATTCGTTTTGGCTCAGTGAAAGGATTGATCGAAATTGGCAGCACTCAGAAATTAAAGGTAGATTTAAGAACAAGCTGTAGTGGGGAATGAATGAGAATCCTTGTAAAAAATTCACCAGAAATTGTACCCAACATCCTGAGAAAAGCAACAGCAGTACAGGTCCAACACCCTTCTTATGTAACTTTGAGGAATCAAAAGAAGTTGCATAAAATTAGAGTGTTCTGATGGGTCCAAAAAGTGGGGAAATAGTCAACTTAGTCGTGGGGAAAAAAAGTCAGTCTCATCTATACTGGGGACCTTTATTGGGCTAAAAACTCATTTTAGGAGGTAATACCCTATGGCAGTTCGAGGTTGAACAGCCTGTATAACTTTAAACGCCAGGTCGAGGGTTCAATTCCCACCCGGAGAGAACTTTATCTTAAAAAACAGATCAGGTTCTTTTTCGAAATGACTTACTTTCTCCCATAGATACAAGGCAAATGATGTCGAGGTAGGTTCACACGATGCGTAGGTACATCGTACGGATCATTTGTATCATGATCTAATTATGTGTGATTAGATCACCCATCCTGTCCTCCTCTCTTTCCTTTCGGGTCGATAAGACCTCCGTTTTTACAGAGGGTCCCTAAGATCCTCTATCAAACTTCTTTCTAAAGATATTCTCCTTTACTTTCAGATGTTTCGCGTGTGGTAACGAGACGGATAGGTCTGAGATTTTCTACGAGTTAGTTGTGAACGTGTGTAAAACATTGGACGAAAGTATGCGAGAATTTCTGAAGGAAGAACTTCTGGAGGGGGATGACCAATATTTCTGCAACCGGTGTGGTAAGAAGCAGAACGCGGGACGAAGGATTCGACTCAAGTATTTGCCCAAGGTTCTCAACTTGCAGCTGATGAGATTCGTGTTTGATAGGTGAGGAGATGTGAAATACCTGTTGTAGCTATTATACCTTGTTAGTGCCATGTCTTAGGAACGTCTTTGATTGTTAATTTCGTTTCGGAAAATCCCTAAGAACCCTAGTCATATAAAATAACGTAAACAATGAATTAGTTTGTTGTTGATCATGATTTCCACTTGTTCTTTGTCCTGAGCGGCTCTGAATAACTCTACACATACCTGGTGTTTCTCTTTTATTTTACTACATATTTTTTTTTATTTATTTATTTACACGCTAAGCAGCAAGGGATTTTTTTTTATATATACAGGGTGGTTCGTGATTTGCGAACCACGCTTATATCTCAGAAACGGCTGGGAATTAAGGAATGAAATAAACGGCATCATGTAGATGAGATTTTGATTGCCCGGGGCGGATTTTATCCTGATGGCTTTCTCCTATCCTGTCTTCCTTCTCTCTTCGATTTCGGGACGATAAGACCTAACAGTTACAGTTCCCTCTGTCAAACCTCTTAAAAAAAAATCAGAGTATACATTGCAAGTTGAATTCATATGAATGTTCTCATTGTTGCAGCCCACATATGTGATGGTACATCCAGGCATTGGTATAAATTCAACGATGAAACTGTGGAGAAAATCGAAGGAAACCGATTGAAATTTGGACCTGAGGAAGATGTTATGGATGGTAGGTATCCAACTGAAAAAACTAAGAATTCTAATTGCCAACCTAGTTAGCTTGGTTGGTAGCGCGTCTGCCTTGTAAGCGCTAGGTCGCGGGTTCATTTCCCGGGACGGATTTTATCTTGAACAGATGAGGTTCGTTCTCGGAACGGCTGGCTTCCTCCTATCAGAAGGGAATTGATTACAAAAGTTGAGAAAAAGCTTCTTTTTACTACGAAAAAGTAAAAAATTAATAATGAAATTCCAGGCCTTGGCTGGGACCACACCCTCGTCCTTCTGTTCATCAGAGAAGTGCGTTAACGATTTTACTACTTACACATGGCCTTGTTGCTTAGCGTGTAAATAAATAAATAATAAAATTTCATTACTATTTTCTCTTGTAGGAGTGAAAAAAATCAAGCCTCCCAAGGCTCAAAAGTCAAGTCACACGTCCAGTAATGCCTACATGTTGGTCTACACACGTGTGGACTCCGAGTTGGATTCAACAAACCTGGGAGATCCGGACAGTTGGTCCTTGCAGCCCCATATCAAACGAACTGTGGATGACAAGAACGACGAACATGAATCATTTGTACACAACATGAAACTCTCCAAGGTAATAACAATAATAATATCAATAGTGCTTGTTTATACTGCCCGCATAGGAGTGAAAAGTCCTTTTACTCCAGCAGTGGGCTACTACTATTATTGTGGTAAAATTCCCAAATTATATTGAAGACTAGTGGTTGACCCGTCCTTTGTATTGACCCGTCCTTTGTATGGGACCACCACACATATACACATACACACACACCACACCCATCACACACATCCACCACACACACACGGTCGCGCTACGCGCTCCCTGACATGTCCCACAGTGCATCATAATAGGCACAACTTTGAACCGCCGCCATTTTGAATCAGGATGGAATGTGACAATTTTAAGTAGCCTATGTAACCCCGAGTACTCTTCTTAACAACCACAAGAAATTTCATCAAAATCGGTTGAGCCGTTTTCTCGTGAAAAGAGGACAAAAACGGGCCTCTTAACAAAATAGGCCATTTTCTTCACGTTTTTGAACCGCCTAATTCTAAGCAATGTACAGACAAATCTACAATTTTATTTATATAGATAAAATTCCATACCTCGGCTGGAATTGAACCACCGAGGCAGTTGCATAGAGTAGAGTATAGGACTAAAAGCAATCTTTAAACCTAAAGTTTTACTACGAAAAAAATCATACATATTATGCTACATTCAGAGGCAATTTAACTTGAAGTATGGAAAATTCGATTCGAATTCTCTCCAGTGATATAACGCCCAAGACTTGAGGTTACCGTACCCAAGCAGAGGGAACTGTAACTGCTGAGGTCTTATGGTCACAAAATAGAAGAGAGAAGGAAGACAGGATAGGAGAAGGCCAGACGTTCCGAAAAAGAACATTATCCGTACAGGATAAAATCCGCTCCAGGCGGGAATCGAATCCGGGGCTAACGCTTACAAGGCAGGCGCGATATCAACCAAGCTAGGTTGGCAATTTCTGTCCTTGATGCGAAATGAAAAATATTTTGCGCCACACATAACAAAAGATGGGGGAAAAGCATTTTATTTTATTTAGGAATTCATCTCTACGGTTAAAGTTGCAGAAAGTTTGCAGTGAGGTCGCTTTTAGGATTTTAGGATGTATCTTTTGATCAAAGGTCTCAAGGGCAGTAAGGAAATCAACGTCTTTCGCCTTTTGAAGACCATGTGATTTTTCAAATTCTTGTATCTCAAAATTTTGTCACTGAGCTGTTGTTTAAGAAATCCCTTTTCTTCTTTCAGCCTCATTGTTCCTTTATCATTTTGTCATGAGTTGTTGTTTAAGAAATCCCTTTTCCTATTCCAGCTTCATTGTTCCTCTATCCTGCGCGAGGAACTTCTCGAACTCCTTCTCTTCAAACTGAAACAAATTCTGGACGAGGGTAACTTCAAATCTCATTGGCAACCTCTGGAATCTCTCATTCACGCTTTCTACGCGGTCGCTGAAGATGTCACGGGAGAAACAGCGGACAAGTGGGTACATTCGTTCTTCCAAACCATCAAGACTTTGCCCCTGGCCGAACTCAACACTAGGATTGTCATCACTGTGCTTGACGCTATAGGTAGGTAACTTGTACTTGTACTTGTACTTGATGAAGTACTTTGTGTACATGATGTCAGATCCTATACATTATACAAGACATCTCATAGATACGCGTTAGTTTTTTTTTGTGTGTGTGTGTTTCATCGCCGTTTTTATTTCGAAGCAATGAAACAATGGCAACATTAGACGCATGTGGTCTATGTTGTAGCTTGCTCATCCCGTAGTATGCCTCTCATCAGATGGGCGAGAAGAGACCCAATACCTCCCAACTTCCCATTTAGGTGCTGGGTCAACACGAGAACACCAGAAAGTCCCTGCACCAATACTTCCCATTTCGATGCTGGGTCAACACGAGAACACCAGAAAGTCCCCGCACTAAAATGTTCTAAACCAGCGGTTCCCAAACTTTTTTCTTCGCGGCTCTTTTTTTTTTAATTTTTAATGGTGAAGGCTCCGCGGCCCCTTAACTGTATTTTATGTGATCTTCCCGGGGATCTTAAAGTCCTTCACTGCCCCCCTCGGGGGGCCGCGAACCCCAGTTTCGGAATCACTGTTCTAAACCATGGCGAGGCACGAGAAAAAGTCCAATTTCCTGAACTTTTTGTCAGGATGTTAATGAGTTTACACATGTTATTTCAGGAGCATACGCTGAATGGATAGATGTGAACAGTGATGTAATGGCAGATATGTTACCGCTCCTAGTAGCCGGGTTAAGCCACGCTGATGCTGCACCATCCGCTAGTATGGCACTCAAAGATATAACGCGGGACTGTGCCCCCTCAATACGACCTTTCGCACCTCTTATCTTGGCTGCCTGTCAGGTGAGACCTTTGTAATATCCATTAGGGCGTTTCAAAAGTCTTGTTTTAACCTTCAAGTGCGCATTCCTGGTAATAAGTTTCCAATTTGGCGCAAAAACGAATTATAAGCTGTGTAAATTTTACAGCCTATAAGTTGGTTTTACGTCAAACCCCTCAATTTCAGTATGTTTCACTCTACACAACGCTCTATGAACCCATGCCATTTATGGAAATGGTTCCTCTCTCGGGTGGAAGCTTAGATGACTGCCTGGAAGGGACTGACAAGAAATGCCGACCATATTTAAATATTAGATGAAAATAATTACATTTCCTACTTTATCTGTTTCTGTTCCAGGGGGCGCTAGCTACCGGTACTCTGAAGCTAGGAGAATGTGCTCGTCTTATGTATATCATCGGCAAAGTGTGTACGCTTCTGCCTGAATCCTCTGTGATAGAAACCCTCGGGTCTTTCATTCAACCATATGTGCATAAGTTGCATCAGCTTAGTCAGAACAAAGAGGTAACTTTGCCAGCCTAGTTAGGTTGAAGGGTAGTGCGCCTGCCTTTTAAACACAAGTCGCGGGTCCGATGCTATCTTTATCCTAAACAGATGAGGTTCGTTCTCGCAACGGCTGGCTTGTATGCGCTAGGTCGCGGGTTCGATTCTCGCACGGGCCAATCTTAGAACAGCTAAGGTTCGTTCCGTTCGTTCTCGAAACGGCTGGCTTTTTCCTATCCTGTACTTCTCTCTTCGCTTTTGGGACGATAAGACCTTAAGTAGCAGGTGCAGTTCCCTCTATTAAACCCGGTAAAAAAACCTTTTGTGGCGCTCACAACAACACATCTCAAGCATATTAATACAGCTCTGCTTCGAGTTTGTAAACACACCTCTACTCATGGGTACAGAGTCACTTGTACAGGACTCATGAGATACTGTTACGCTCACAACACACTTCATTGTCTTCCAGACATCTCCTGCTGTGAAATCTCAGGTTAATTTTCACCTGAGGATAATGAGTGCCCTGTTTCAAGGCTTGGAGAGCACGGAAAAGGAATACACGTCGCCCAGTATTGTATTGGAACTCCTAGAGTCATTGTTGCCCTCACTGGAAAATGTAGTCAATGTGTGGTACGAAGATGCGAATATTATCGAGGTAAATATACTACCACTCAATCGCCCTCCCCACCCCTTTAATGGGTTTAATATAACGTCACTGTCACTCGAAAATAATGCACTGAAAAATCACGTTCCCGCAGCTTTCGGCCATCTTAATACCTTTTATATCACCATCATACACTAAAGGCAGAGCCTTGCCGCCCTTTGGCATTGAAATGTATGCTCCAAAAGTTTCTTCATATCCTGATGAGGGGCTCAAGTCAGTATAAATAACCTGTTTCGAATCTAAATCTAAAAACATAACACCTAAATGGGAATTATTGTGTCTCTTATCGCCCATCTGATGAGGGACATATAAATAACCTGTTTCGAATCTAAATCTAAAAACATAACACCTAAATGGGAATTATTGTGTCTCTTATCGCCCATCTGATGAGGGACACACTACGGAATGGGCATGCTACGACACAGACCCACAAGCCTCTAATGTAGCAGTTGGGTCATTGCCACGAAATAAAAACGTCAGTCAAACATTCATTTTTCCCCTTTTTTAAGAAAAGATTTTTAATTCTGTTTGGCATGTTCGCAGATATTATGCAGCGTATTGAAATTCGCCGGACATACTACGGAATGGGCATGCTACGACACAGACCCACAAGCCTCTAATGTAGCAGTTGGGTCATTGCCACGAAATAAAAACGTCACTCAAACATTCATTTTTCCCCTTTTTTAAGAAAAGATTTTAAATACTGTTTGGCATGTTCGCAGATATTATGCAGCGTATTGAAATTCGCGGTGATAACAATAGGAGACAGAGCAGTCCCCTGTGTACCTAGTCTACTCAATCTGGTCCTAGTAGCACACAAACTTCATCTGCACAAAGCAACACTCGACATCTCTAGACAGGTTAGTAGAACGGCAGATCATTTACATTGGTGATTTGTATTTTAAAGATCTAGGTTTTACTAATCAGTCTAATCACCAATGATTTATATTGAAATTCAGAACCAACAATTAAATTTAGAATTTCTGTCCTGAAAGAGCTCAGGAGGTCAACTGTTGTAACAACGCACAAAGCAACACTCGACATCTCTAGACAGGTTAGTAGAACGGCAGATCATTTACATTGGTGATTTGTATTTTAAAGATCTAGGTTTCACTAATCAGTCTAATCACCAATGATTCATATTGAAATTCAGAACCAACAATTAAATTTAGAATTTCTGTCCTGAAAGAGCTCAGGAGGTCAACTGTTGTAACAAATTATAACGGGGGTCTTATCGTCCTGAAATCGAAAATAGATGGAAGACAGGATAGGAGAAAGCCAGACTTTCCGAGAACGAACATCATCTGTTTAAGATAAAGTTAGCCTCGGACGGAAATCGAACCCGCGACCTGTGCATATAAGGCGGGGGTGCTACCTTTAAATCTGACTGAGCTTTTTTTCCTTTTAGGCGCTTTAGCACTAGGACAGTTTGCTCCAATACCACCAAGTTAGGTTGTATAAGTAGAGGGCTTTGAAATATAGGATTTGGGAGTCAACACTCTCAACTTTGTCAGATAGGGCGCTAGACAGAATAGGATGTCTTGAATTGTGAGGGTATCCCCACACTGACATAGGGGTGACTGAGCCTTAATGATGTATGTTTCAGTTTTTTCTCCTGTACAGTAGCAACATACAGCTGCGTGGGTATCTATCCTGTGTCATAGTGGAACTCATTCATCTCACCCTCTCCATCTTCTCGTCCCCGGATCCTCACACCCAAATCTCCGAACACGGGGATGTTCTAGATACGTTCTTCCATATGATGCACACCCTGATGAAGAAAAACTCACCCATCCTGGTGGAAAACGAGAATGTTAACTTTGACACCATGTTTATGTGTGGTAAGTATGGTTCTTTTTGGGCCACTAGAAAGCTTATCAGTGTGATAACTTATTCTGCGGTTCTGGACGAGTCAACTAAACATGGCTAGACACCATCACTCCGGTGTATGGCAGGGGGAAATAAAAAAGATATTGTGTCTTTAGTCTGCCATCACCATTCGGCTACAGCTGAAGCCGTTATAACAACAACATTACTTATTTATTATTTTTCCAGGTTTAGCAAGATTTTCCGTTCTCATGGAAATTTTTCAGGTCACTATGAAACATACATAATTACATACATGTAGATACAAGGTATTTCCCTCTTCAGTTTTAGGCTAATCTTTTACGGTTATCAGACACACGACACACTTTTTATGTAAAATTGACAACTCTATTCCCTCTGTCCCAGCCATATCCAGTCTCAACGCCCAGGAATCAGGAACTGTCAACGCGGCATCTACATTCCTAGTCACCTTTGTTGGAATGAGTCGGGACAGGCCCAATATGCTGACGGCAGTTCAAAACAGAGGCCAACTTCTGGTGTATACTCTCATAAGAAACATAGGTTTGTACTCTAATAAGAAACATGGGTTTGTACTCTAATAAGAAACATAGGTTTGTACTCTAATAAGAAACATAGAAGGCCAACTTCTGGTGTATACTCTCATAAGAAACATAGGTTTGTACTCTAATAAGAAACATGGGTTTGTACTCTAATAAGAAACATAGATTTGTACTCTAATAAGAAACATAGGTTTGTACTGTAATAAGAAACATAGATTTGTACTCTAATAAGAAACATAGGTTTGTACTCTAATAAGAAACATAGGTTTGTATGGAGTTTCAGTTTGCGTGTGGTTGGAGGTTGGTCCAAGAATAACACCCCATTTTACGAAGAAAAAAATCTCTTTTTTTCTTGTGGATCTGGAGGTTGGTGGTTCGAGTCCAAGTCAAGTCATAAAATTTAGCGTATTGTATTGAGTGGGGAACGACATTTGTGACAAGCATAATGCTTGACACAATAAAAATTCCTTTTGTTTTTCCTTGTCTTCAGGTGATAATGCGCCGCGCAACTGTTTGGAAAGTTTATCAGACGTGATTCTCGCCCTGAACAAGAAATACTGTGATAGTTTGTACCGATGGATGAGCGTTGTGCTGGCAGATGATGACTATCCCTCGCATCGTGCTTCCTCCGAATTGAAGCAGCAGTTCATCAAGTTTGTACTCAGGTCAGTATGAGATTTTTTAAGAGGTTTTATAGAAGGAATTTTAACTGCTAAGGTCTTATTGTCCCGAAATCGAAGAAAGAAGGAAGACAAGATAGGAGAAAGCTAGCCTTTCCGAGAACGAACCTAGCGCTTACAAGGCCGACGCGCGCTACCAACCAAGCTAATATTTTCATGTATTTCCTAAAGTGAGTTCAGGTAACACTCTGTAAAAAGTAAAACCTAACCATGGCCACACACAACACTATTGCAGTGATTCCCAAACTGGAGGCTGTGACGGACTTCGCGACCCCCGGGAAGATCACGTAAAATATAGTAAAGGGGCCGCGGAACGTTCACAATTGGAAAAAAAGGGGGCCGCGTTGAAAAAAAAAAGTTTGGGAACCGCTGCACTATTGTATAAATATAGGAAAATTGCCTCTTTCTTTTAGAAGGTTTGGTAGAGGGAACTGTAACGGCTAAGGTACTATCCTCCTTAAAGATAAAGCAAAGAGGAGGAAGACATGATAGGCCAAATTCAGCCGTTTCAAGAACGATCGTTAACAACTGTTTAGGATAAAATCCCCGGGCGGAAATCGATCCCGCAACCTAGCTCTTACAAGGCAGACGCGCTATCCTCGAAATTAACTATGCTGGCCGAAATATAACGTTTTCGTGACTTTTTTCTGATTCACAGAGAGAGAACCAACAAGAGAAAGCTATTGGAAATTGTGCGGGAATTTGCTCTCATATGTCGTGGAGTTATTACAGATACTACATCACAACCCTTCCTCAAATGTGCTTCTTAGGAAGTTGAAATTACCAACTAAATTAGAACAACTGAATAGGCTTTGTAATCTTCTCTGGTAGAGAGAGGTTTATTCATGTACTTATGTAAATTCTAGGTACCTACTTACATTGAAGTACCTACCTACCTATACCTAAAAAGTGCATATCCAAACCCATAATATTAACATACACGTATTATAGACGTAAAAGTATTAACAATCTTCATATTTATTTAAACTAAATTTCACTTTTTGAAATCGTAACTTTTTGTAGTCATTCGTATACCTTAGGATAGTGTTATTTGATAAATCTTGGCCCATTGTGGGATAGAAGGAAATAAGAAGAGCCAGATGTCCTAGCTAAAAAACGTCCAATTTTTTGATATTCTTTCCTAAAACATGCGTTTTGGCTCAGTGAAAGGATTGATCGAAATTGGCAGCACTCAGAAATTAAAGGTAGATTTAAGAACAAGCTGTTGTGGGGAATGAATGAGAATTGATTTCCAAATCGGGTACATTGCCAATTTTCTAGCTAATTCTCAAGTATGGGGCACAACCAAATGACAATTTTTTTCGAGGTAGAGTCCTATTCCGATGTAAAAGTACCCAAAAAGTGCATTGGCGCACTCCAAAACATCCAAAACGGTCCCTAAATCCCCTAAAATGTCGCTGAAAGGTCGCAAAAAAATAACGTTGAAGCAGCCATGGTTTACGACCTGGCATGAACTGACGTCATCACGAAAAAATGGCTGCCCGCGAAAATTATAGGGGCTCAACCAAATGACATTTTTTTTCGAGATAGAGTCCTATTCCGATGTAAAAGTACCCAAAAAGTGCATTGGCGCACTCAAAAACATCCAAAACGGTCCCTAAATCCCCTAAAATGTCGCTCAAAGGTCGCAAAAAAATAACGTTGAAGCAGCCATGGTTTACGACCTCGCATGAACTGACGTCATCGCGAAAAAATGGCTGCCCGCGAAAATTTTGTGCGTTTCAAAATTCGAAAATTTCAAACGAAGATTTCTCCTCTTAGGAACCCTCAAATTAAATTTTAAGCATTTCTATTGAAATCAGCGTGTTTCGAACTTCCTTTATCAGCGAAGAAAAAAAAAGTGGTTGAGCCCCATCCTTGATCCTTGTAAAAAATTCACCAGAAATTGTACCCAACATCCTGAGAAAAGCAACAGCAGTACAGGTCCAACACCCTTCTTATGTAACTTTGAGGAATCAAAAGAAGTTGCATAAAATTAGAGTGTTTTGATGGGCCCAAAAAGTGGGGAAATAGTCAACTTAGTCGTGGGGAAAAAAAGTCAGTCTCATCTAAACTGGGGACCTTTATTGGGCTAAAAACTCATTTTAGGAGGTAATACCCTATGGCAGTTCGAGGTTGAACAGCCTGTAAAATCTTTTCAACCCTAATAGCTACATCTATCTTCAAAATGCCACCCTATTGATCTTTTCTGTTATTTTTGCCTTGAAGTCATCAAACATCCGGGTAAGTTCTTCTTTGCCTTGTTGTAGTGTCTCCATCTGAAAATAACACAATATTATCAGTATTTATCAGACATGTGTACAGTGTTTTGCTCATATTCATTAATATTACTAAGTTTACAGCTTGAACTTGTAGGATTCAAACCTGAAATGGATTTTTACAGGTATGTAACACAACACAATCAAAACCATGTTTCACTGTGCATTTCACAGAACATTCATGTGTTTAAAAAGGATTTTTTAAGCACAAATGCTTTTCACTACATTACATTATTCTTCAATGAATAAGCTTTACTAAATTTGATGCCTTGACTTGGACTCAAAGCACCAACCTCCATATCCTACATCTACCATGTCAACTATACACTTTTTCAAGAAGAGAGAAATGGAATAAAACGAGCTTACCATCTTATTTTTGACAACAGCACTATTAAGTACAATAAATTCATCAATATGACAGGTTGTCAGATCTCTCTTGTTCAACTGGACAAAAGGACAGTCTGGTTTGTGAGATTTATGTTCATCCCATGGGTAATCAGTGACTTCCCAACCATCAAGTTCTTTGTAACAGAATACACACTTTGTGCAGTCGTCTTGTATAAGATAAAATCCAGCATGAGCCATATGCTCTGCAGTACAGTTACCACTTTTGAATGTCCAATTTGTAAAGGTGGCAAGTCTATTGGTGTAAAACATCATTGGACTGGCAATTTCAATGTTGTACATCTGTAGTGCCTGTAAGAGAGCTTTCTCCTTTTTGGCATAATCTCTGCAAGAAAGATATTCAACATTATTAGTGAAAAAATGTGCAAAACTATCAGAGGCACTATTGCCGATCCTGCTCCTAAAGTTGAGGTAAATGGCACTGGTATTGAATTCGTTGAGTCCGCGAAAAATCTGGGAATAACTATCAGAGTACCTACCTATCTAATAAAAGAAATTTGCAATACATTCTTGAGAGGAAGGTAACCACTAGATGAGGTAAAATTCTCAGATAATAAATGAGAATAAAATTTCATACCTTGGCTGGATCAGAATCCATACCCTTCTGGTTACCAAGATGGGAAAACAAACAACTCAAGAATCCAAAGTAATTGGATAATAATCAGAGTACATCAAACATACCTAAAGTTAATGGTGTTCAATTGGACCATGTTTCTGAATGATGTAATAAATATAACAATAGGTAATTATTTTCTCACTGCAGCAAAGATCAGCATCTGAAATCAATAAAGGAGATACATTCATAAATGAGACCGGAAGGGTTAGTTCCTGAAAATTCTGCCACATTCAACTCAAATAGGTATGATAAGGGTCTCTTTGATGAAACAACAAGATCTATCTATTAAGTTAATTCTAAAGATGTATTTAATATTGATGATGGATTTTTGAGACCGGAAGGGTTAGTTCCTGAAAATTCTGCCACATTCAACTCAAATAGGTATGATAAGGGTCTCTTTGATGAAACAACAAGATCTATCCATTAAGTTAATTCTAAAGATGTATTTAATATTGATGATGGATTTTTGAATGGTAGGTAACCACTAGACCAGAAGTGAAATAATGATATAAGGACCCCTGGACCCCCAAAAATTAGATATTAGGACTTGCCCATCTGTATGGGTGGTCAAGCAGTGTAATCATTACACTTCCAAGCAAGTGTCTCTTGTTTTATTAGTCACTCCATGTCCTATGTCCGAGATAAGTAAAGTTGAGTGTTAAACTGCCCACTGGCAACAAATATTGAGAAGGTAATCTAAAGGAAAGTTTCTGAGGGTCAAGCAGTGTAATCATTACACTTCCAAGCAAGTGTCTCTTGTTTTATTAGTCACTCCATGTCCTATGTCCGAGATAAGTAAAGTTTAGTGTTAAACTGCCCACTGGCAACAAATATTGAGAAGGTAATCTAAAGGAAAGTTTCTGAAGACCTTCCAATACCTAGCTTTCTGCCTTTCTTATGGGAACTTACCCAATCCAACTTACGGGCACTGCTGATGATGAGATATTAAAGAAAAAAGAACATTACCTAACTTTATACTTTATTGATGAGAAAGGGATAAAAGGAAATGGAAAAATAGAAGATGAACAGGTATTTGTTATAGCGGTCACACGTAACTGCAAGAAAAAAAATCAGTTTCAGTTTTCGTTTTCAATTTTGTACTTTGTATTTTTTATTTTTTTTTTGTAGCTTTTTAGAAATTAGAATAGAAAATCCAGAAATCGTTTTTTTCTTCTTTTTCAAAAATAACGGCAAAAAGGATGAGTCGAGTCGACCAGTCGACTCTCCCGGCCGGTAGCTACGAAGGGATTTTTTTTCGACTGGCAACACTGGAGAAGGGAGAAATGGTATTATTTTTTCCCTTTTCCTCTTGATTACTTGATTTTTGATTTTGATTTACATTTTTGATTTTTCCGTGTTGAACTGTGTCGTATAAGAAACATAGGTTTGTATGGAGTTTCAGTTTGCGTGTGGTTGGAGGTTGGTCCAAGAATAACACCCCATTTTACGAAGAAAAAAAATCTGGAGGTTGGTGGTTCGAGTCCAAGTCAAGTCATAAAATTTAGCGTATTGTATTGAGTGGGGAACGACATTTGTGACAAGCATAATGCTTGACACAATAAAAATTCCTTTTGTTTTTCCTTGTCTTCAGGTGATAATGCGCCGCGCAACTGTTTGGAAAGTTTATCAGACGTGATTCTCGCCCTGAACAAGAAATACTGTGATAGTTTGTACCGATGGATGAGCGTTGTGCTGGCAGATGATGACTATCCCTCGCATCGTGCTTCCTCCGAATTGAAGCAGCAGTTCATTAAGTTTGTACTCAGGTCAGTATGAGATTTTTTAAGAGGTATAGTTTGTACCGATGGATGAGCGTTGTGCTGGCAGATGATGACTATCCCTCGCATCGTGCTTCCTCCGAATTGAAGCAGCAGTTCATCAAGTTTGTACTCAGGTCAGTATGAGATTTTTTAAGAGGTTTTATAGAAGGAATTTTAACTGCTAAGGTCTTATTGTCCCGAAATCGAAGAAAGAAGGAAGACAAGATAGGAGAAAGCTACCCTTTCCGAGAACGAACCTTATCCCTTCAGGATAAAATCCGCCCCTAGCGCTTACAAGGCCGACGCGCGCTACCAACCAAGCTAACTAGGCTGGCTTATGAGACAAGTGCTGAAATTTGATAGGTTAAGCCCAAGTCTAATAAGTTGGAGTTGTGGCATGTTCACCCAATAGGTAAGTAAGTAATGATTATTATCAAATCAGGTATCAATACAAAGCTATTAAAACCAACTGAGGCCACTCTTTACTACATAAAGATTGACTTATTCCGGTAATTGGCAACCCTGGAATGTGTACAAAAATCGTACGGTAATCCCATATGACCAATCTGGCAACCCTGCTTCAGTGCAACATGCAACACTGCGCAGCCCAAAAGTTCCGTCTCCCGATTTTTCCTAGTTTTCCACTTTTCCTGCTTATCCAATCCAGGCTAATTTTCCATTTTGATTAAAGAAGGTGTTTCTGGTGTTTTACTCCGGTGTTTTCTTATCACATACTTCTACTACAGCTATAAGGTCATTGACGAAAATATGTGAGAAGTTTCCCATCAGCAGTCAGATAGGATTATCATAGGAAAGGCTGAAAACTGTTTCCAACCATGGAAATATCGGTCCTAAACTTGGAGCAGGCAATTTTCCAGTTTTATCACTCGACGCAAAAAGAAGAAGCTCATGACTGGTTGAACAGAGTACAGACCTCACCGCAAATATGGGTCTTACTATGGGATTTACTTCATCCCGAAAAGGTGAGTTTTACGATGATCTGTTATAGAAAATTATCACCTGGATTCAGGTAATAATAATAAAAAAATTTAGTATTGATAATAGAGCCAAAGCCTGTATAAGTACCTTGTGTTTTATTTAGACTGTCCCATTATGCTTGCTCTAGTAAGAACATGGAACTCCAAACTTTGGTGCAAATAGATATTGGATAAATGCTCACTGAGTTAGGTTGTTAGGTACCTACAAACCTACATGTTCTATGTGCTTGGTATCTGGATGGATGACTATCTAAAAAAACATGCTGTTCTCTGCGGGTGTACCCATCCTTATGAGGAAAGGACACATCCCCACCACCAATGCAACAGCATCCACTAGCAATGTATATTGCACAAGTTGAAATTGGAATGCATGAACACAGCAAGTCTTGCACAAGGCCAATTAGTATCAAATTTACATATTTCTAGTGGACACTTAAGTACTTAGCTTTTTGTAACATTCATTAAATAATCCATTGCATCCATGTAAATATGTATTAGAACTCTAAAAAATTATTTGAAATGTCCAAAAATTTTAATAATCTTACCTGTGATTACAAAGAGAAGAGGACAATAAACTATTTTCACTGGCTAAGTCTCAATTTAATTTTTAGCTACATATAAATTACTCAACATTACACTGTAATTCTTTTATATTGAAATTTATTACTGTGCTAGGTAGGTAACACTTCTGATTCCTAAAATTTTACTAAGTAGGTAGGTAATTACTATTTAATTTCTGTCTAGATGTAAAAGTAGGTATTTCTTCCACTTCTATAGGTACAGCAACACAACAGTGTTGGACTTTGGATTTGTTTATTAGGTACCTACCACACTGCTGTGTAGAATATGTGGCAAATTATTTGGCTTAGGTAAAAAAAAGTATAGGATACCTACTGTTCCAAAAGTTTCTAAAGTTCTCAGTAGGGCTTTGCTGGTGGGAAGGAGGAGGTACATTTTCTACGAAGACAAAGTGAAAAGTACCTAATAACAGACAACAATTAGGTATAAATAATAGGTAGGTAAAAAATATTAAATTTTTCAAAGTTCATTTATTAACATTCCTCTCTAACCAACTATCGTCCTTCTTAATTAATTACAATTCCAAGGCACATTCTGTTACAACCATGCCTATCCGAATCTCTTACAGTTCTCAACTCTTGTCTCTCTACTTGTAATGTCTATCCTCTAACCATTCCGAAGTCCATGTCCTGTTTTACCTTGTATAATTTTAATATACAAATAAAACATTAAAGTCTTATAGGATAAGCAAAGTAAAGATTCATTTTATAATGATATGATTATAATATACTTCTTTTTCATAGTATCATTTGTGGATGTACTTTGTCCCTGTCCTCAGACTATGCGAGGCAACATTGGAAACGTTAAGTCACATCCTAACGCATTTCAACACATATCACTACTCGAGTCTACTCATGAGTTTCGTCCATAAGATCATGCCTGTGGCGGCCATAGCAGATAACCTCCAGCAAATCTCCACCAGCGGCGAGTTTACCGAGGACAATCAAGTAGGTACAGAATCAGATAATCAAGTATAGTTAGCCAGAAGATGATACTTTTTTATACATAAAAAAATAAATGAAATACACGTCCACGTCCTATTTCAGACTTAAAAAGGAGGAAAGCTCTTATTCAATTAAATAGAAAACATATTCATCCTGTCCTATATTAATGTTCATATTGGAAACTATTTGTGTCAGAAAGACAACCTTTAGTAGCTCAGAGCATCTTCCATGCCAGAAGAATTCGAATCCCAAGAGGATAATGTTAGGGTAAAGTTTTCAATTTCTATTTGGAAACGAATGATGTTTACATTCTGAGAGGGAGGAAATTCGGGGATGAATGGTGTTACTACGAACAGCATCGTATCACCAAAAGTGGTGATGATTGGTGACTTTACCGATTACCGTAGTACAGGGGACTCTAATCTTTAGGTAGCCTAAAAAATGTTGAAGGGTTTTCTATCTTTATCGGAATTGATTTGTTGTAAACTTTTTCCACCACACCATTTTTAAGGAGAGCTGCTACCAACGGGATTTCTCCTCAGAGCTATGGGGTCCAGGATTGTAAGCTTGGCTGATTATTTATGATTTGATTAATTTTAGAAAGGATTTATGATTTGATTTATACACGTCCACGTCCTATTTCAGACTTAAAAAGAAGGAAAGCTATTATTCAATTAAATAGAAAACATATTCATCCTGTCTTATATTGATGTTCATACTGGAAACTATTTGTGTGAGAAAGACAACCTTTTGTAGCTCAGAGCATCTTCCATGCCAGAAGAATTCGAATCCCAAGAGGGTAATGTTAGGGTAAAGTTTTCAATTTCTATTTGGAAACGAATGATGTTTACATTTTGAGAGGGAGGAAATTCGGGGATGAATGGTGTTACTACGAACGGCATCGTATCACCGAAAGTGGTGATGATTGGTGACTTTACCGATTACAGTAGTACAGGGGACTCTGTGTAATCTTTAGGTAGCCTCAAAAATGTTGAAGGGTTTCTTTATCGGAATTGATTTGTTGTTAACTTTTTCCACCACACCATTTTTAAGGAGAGCTGCTACCAACGGGATTTCTCCTCAGAGCTATGGGGTCCAGGATTGTAGGCTTGGCTGATTTATGATTTGATTAATTTTAGAAATGATTTATGATTTGATTGAATATTAGAAATGATTTATGATATGATTTGATTGTTCCAGGAATTGCTAGCGGCCACCTACTCGTTATTCGTGAGTGTGGGAGAGACTCACACAGCTCTCATCCTGTTGGCCCTCCTATCCGAGAGGAAAGAAGAACGGGACACCTGTTTCAAACTATTCAGTATTGCCTTGTCCTGTAGCAACGCACCGGGCGAATATCCTATCCATGAAACCTACAGTGCGGGCTCCTTCAGCTTCTGGTATATACTCCAGGTACGAAAGAGTAGTTTTTCTTTCTTTTTTAATGTCACACTGTATATCTGGTTTTAATGACGGGGATTTTACCCTCCGTTCGGCGAAAAGCTCCCATCAATCTCACCCAGCCTGAGTGGGGCCGGGTAAAGCCAACAGTACGCGATTGGCCGAATGATCACTCATCCGGATACCAACCACACAATAATAATTAAAAGCTATTAGTTTGTAGGTATTCATATACTATGAATTTTCGGAATTCTTGGAAAAAAAAAACTTGTTCGTTAAGTAAGGGTAAACTTAGAATGGAGTTTTGAGAGCCTTTTGCTTTCAGCTCTATGCGGTTTGAAGTCGTCGATTCCCTCTTAAATTCTTAATACGTGCTCGATGATCTAATGCGCTATGCTCTCGCTTTTCTTTTGTTCCAGCTCGCGTCATTTATACTCCGCACGATTCAGAACTCATGGAAGACTCCCATCCAAGATATTTTGTCCCTCTTCCAAAACACGTCCGCCATACCACCGGAAAAAGCTGCCTGGGTGGTGCTGGAAATTTTGACAGTCATCCCCGAAGAGGTAGGGAGCTATATTACTGTTGTGAACTTTACGTAGGGGGCAAAAACTCCATAATCCCGATGGACGAACGCCAGTTAGGTCGCATGACCTTTTTTTTCCAAGGTACTTGGTACTTAGACCCTCTCAAACCCGGGACATAACTGGTCATTGACTCTCGCAAAGTCGGGACCCAACTGGAACTCCAAGCACAGAGCCGAAAAAACCCTCGGCCCCGCCGGGGATCGAACCCGGACCTCCTGCGTGCAAGCCTTGTGGGTATTAACCCACTCGGTCACGGAGGTTGCTTATATCCGATTCATATTTATCCCAGAAGAATTAGCCTGTTCGTATTTCTGTTTTCCAAAAGTTTCAGACCCTCAGCTTACCACAAGCAGATAAGTCGTCGGTTCATCATGAGTTGGAGTCAAGCATCACACTAGGTACGTACAAAGCTTGTTATTTACGATCACAGTTAGTAGCTATTTATTATGTATTGGTAATATGTGTTACAGTCACAGTTAGCTAATATGGATTTCAATAAATAATGAAAAAGAAAGTCCATATTTTGTATACAGTATGTTTTATACAGGGTGTTTAAAAAAAAGTTACCACCCCTGAAAACTAGAGAACCGTTTGAATTTCGGAAAAACCCTAAAACACGTATTTCTTTATTTTTAAGGGGAACCTTTTTTTGGGGATCTCAATATTTGAGCACTATCAGGGGCGGCTCCAGGGGGGTCAACTTTAAAATCTTAAATGAGAACCCCCTGCTTGTGACACATATTATTAAAGATATTTAATAATGTAGTACTTTAGTACAAGTGTGAGCTCGATCCGACAAACAGGGCCGGAGTTATGATCCATACATTTTCATTTTTCCATGATCTCCCGCCAATAGGGGGAGCACCAAAAATGGGAAATTCATATTGATTGGTGATTTGTGCTTCAAATAAGTCCCACTAATGATTCATATTGAAATTCAGTCCCAAAAATGAAATTTAGACTTCCGCCCCTGATGGCCTCCGGGGGTGAAAAAGGATGTTTCGAAATTTAATTTTCGGGACTGAATTTCAATATGAATCGTTAGTGGGACCTATTTGAAGCACAAATCACCAATCAATATGAATTTCCCATTTTTCTTTACAGGACAGTAAATTAAAAATAAGACTGTTTCTTTGTATTCCAGTGACGTCACTTATCGACTCTCTCCTCCAGCATAGCGACCCTGAGGTTGTGCGGCAAAGTGTGAACTGTGCCCGGGCCTGGTCTCAGCTAGGCATTCCTTTACCCTCGTGTGAACCGCTCTTCTCTCATCTCATACAGATTGCCCTGGGCTCCTGGAACAATGAAAGCGGAGAGTGAGTTTTTACTTTCTATTACTACAGTTATTTTTCCTATTAAGTACCCACTCCTATGAAAAGTTTTACCTTAAAACATTGTTGCAAGATCTTCCAAGTTTCTTAACAAAAATTTGAAAACTTTTTTTTTTTACAAATTAAATTTTAAGCATTTCTATTGAAATCAGCGTGTTTCGAACTTCCTTTATCAGCGAAGAAAAAAAAAGTGGTTGAGCCCCATCCTTGATCCTTGTAAAAAATTCACCAGAAATTGTACCCAACATCCTGAGAAAAGCAACAGCAGTACAGGTCCAACACCCTTCTTATGTAACTTTGAGGAATCAAAAGAAGTTGCATAAAATTAGAGTGTTTTGATGGGCCCAAAAAGTGGGGAAATAGTCAACTTAGTCGTGGGGAAAAAAAGTCAGTCTCATCTAAACTGGGGACCTTTATTGGGCTAAAAACTCATTTTAGGAGGTAATACCCTATGGCAGTTCGAGGTTGAACAGCCTGTAAAATCTTTTCAACCCTAATAGCTACATCTATCTTCAAAATGCCACCCTATTGATCTTTTCTGTTATTTTTGCCTTGAAGTCATCAAACATCCGGGTAAGTTCTTCTTTGCCTTGTTGTAGTGTCTCCATCTGAAAATAACACAATATTATCAGTATTTATCAGACATGTGTACAGTGTTTTGCTCATATTCATTAATATTACTAAGTTTACAGCTTGAACTTGTAGGATTCAAACCTGAAATGGATTTTTACAGGTATGTAACACAACACAATCAAAACCATGTTTCACTGTGCATTTCACAGAACATTCATGTGTTTAAAAAGGATTTTTTAAGCACAAATGCTTTTCACTACATTACATTATTCTTCAATGAATAAGCTTTACTAAATTTGATGCCTTGACTTGGACTCAAAGCACCAACCTCCATATCCTACATGTGCATTTCACAGAACATTCATGTGTTTAAAAAGGATTTTTTAAGCACAAATGCTTTTCACTACATTACATTATTCTTCAATGAATAAACTTTACTAAATTTGATGCCTTGACTTGGACTCAAAGCACCAACCTCCATATCCTACACTGCCTGTGGCGGCCATAGCAGATAACCTCCAGCAAATCTCCACCAGCGGCGAGTTTACCGAGGACAATCAAGTAGGTACAGAATCAGATAATCAAGTATAGTTAGCCAGAAGATGATACTTTTTTATACATAAAAAAATAAATGAAATACACGTCCACGTCCTATTTCAGACTTAAAAAGGAGGAAAGCTCTTATTCAATTAAATAGAAAACATATTCATCCTGTCCTATATTAATGTTCATATTGGAAACTATTTGTGTCAGAAAGACAACCTTTAGTAGCTCAGAGCATCTTCCATGCCAGAAGAATTCGAATCCCAAGAGGATAATGTTAGGGTAAAGTTTTCAATTTCTATTTGGAAACGAATGATGTTTACATTCTGAGAGGGAGGAAATTCGGGGATGAATGGTGTTACTACGAACAGCATCGTATCACCAAAAGTGGTGATGATTGGTGACTTTACCGATTACCGTAGTACAGGGGACTCTAATCTTTAGGTAGCCTAAAAAATGTTGAAGGGTTTTCTATCTTTATCGGAATTGATTTGTTGTAAACTTTTTCCACCACACCATTTTTAAGGAGAGCTGCTACCAACGGGATTTCTCCTCAGAGCTATGGGGTCCAGGATTGTAAGCTTGGCTGATTATTTATGATTTGATTAATTTTAGAAAGGATTTATGATTTGATTTAATATTAGAAATGATTTATGATATGATTTGATTGTTCCAGGAATTGCTAGCGGCCACCTACTCGTTATTCGTGAGTGTGGGAGAGACTCACACAGCTCTCATCCTGTTGGCCCTCCTATCCGAGAGGAAAGAAGAACGGGACACCTGTTTCAAACTATTCAGTATTGCCTTGTCCTGTAGCAACGCACCGGGCGAATATCCTATCCATGAAACCTACAGTGCGGGCTCCTTCAGCTTCTGGTATATACTCCAGGTATGAAAGAGTAGTTTTTCTTTCTTTTTTAAATGTCACACTGTATATTTGCTTTTAATGACGGGGATTTTACCCTCCGTTCGGCGAAAAGCTCCCATCAATCTCACCCAGCCTGAGTGGGGCCGGGTAAAGCCAGCAGTACGCGATTGGCCGAATGGTCACTCATCCGGATACCAACCATCTCCAATACCACCAAGTTAGGTTGTATAAGTAGAGGGCTTTGAAATATAGGATTTGGGAGTCAACACTCTCAACTTTGTCAGATAGGGAGCTAGACAGAAGAGGATGTCTTGAATTGTGAGGGTATCCTTATAGGGGTGACTGAGCCTTGTCCAGAAATCGTTTTTTTCTTCTTTTTCAAAAATAACGGCAAAAAGGAAAAAGGATGAGTCGAGTCGACCAGTCGACTCTCCCGGCCGGCAACTACTAAGGGATTTTTTTCGACTGGCAACACTGGAGAAGGGAGAAAATGGTATTATTTTTTCCCTTTTCCTCTTGATTTACTTGATTAGGTAGGTACTTGACTACTTGATTTTTGATTTACATTTTCCGTGTTGATCTAAGCTCCTTGATCTGTTGGTGTTGTATTCTGTTGAACTGAACGGAACGGTGTCGTACGACTTACCTATTTCATCATGTTGGTGTTGTATTCTGTTGAACTGAACGGAACGGTGTCGTGTGTACGGGTACGGCTACGGTACTACGGTGTTGGTTAGTTGGTAAAATAAAAAACTAGATCCAGATTTCCAGAACCAAGAAGACATTTGTGATTTGATTAAAAAATAGTTACATTCAAGAAAACACTTGGAACTAGCTGCTACATTTAACAGAATAATTGCTTCATTACCTACATCACTGGAATGAGTTACTAATAACAGGTAATTAACCAACCACCTATTAAAACAAATTTTATCATAGACCCCATTGAGATTTGTTGGAGTCAACAGCTCAGCCTCTTTACAAGGTACAGTTTACTGAGGTTTTTCTGTAAATGTTGGTGTTGGTCCAGTTTAAATAAGTGCTGAAATTTGATAGGTTAAGCCCAAGTCTAATAAGTTGGAGTTGTGGCATGTTCACCCAATAGGTAAGTAAGTAATGATTAATTATTATCAAATCAGGTATCAATACAAAGCTATTAAAACCAACTGAGGCCACTCTTTACTACATAAAGATTGACTTATTCCATATCCATCTAAATATATCCCATGTAAATATTTCTTATTTTATAGATTATTCCAGATGAAAACTTAATACATCCGTCATCCACTTACTTATAACTAACCCTATAATAACACTGGTCACTGCTCGTTTGTGCCAGTTCCTTTGGTAGCAATATTCCATGGACGTGACTTCTGCACAAGTACCCTTATTCCATATCCATCTAAATATATTCCATGTAAATATTTCTTATTTTATAGATTATTCCAGATGAAAACTTAATACATCCGTCATCTACTTATAATATCCATGGCTCCAACAAATTTGAAAAGGGATTATGAGCGCCTGGCTTGGTCTTGGGCAGAACATACAAATCCAGTTGAAATTACTCAGGATAATGTAGAGTCAGCATATCGATGTAATATCCCTAGGTGCATGTCCTACTCATGTCGGTAAGTATGATCCTTGGACATGTCATGAGATTACATCCCTACTAAGTGCTAGAGATAGGGGAAAGAATGAACGAACGAACTGTAGAAACTTGTTCTTTGAAAAAGTTTGTTCCTGAACTGAACCGTTCTTTCTGAACGGTAAGTTCATTTCAATCAACCGTTCACCTTGCAACAAGAACTTCAATTGAGTTTGAATATTTAAATTGCCTCTTTATTTATTTTATTTGACATCATTACACTCTGTTTGGTTTCTTTCTCTCTCTTTCTTATTTCTTCTCTTATTCTTTTTCTTCTTCTTAATTACCCCTCCCTCCTTCTACAGCTCAGGCACGATGAGGATCCTCAACCTTCTCCTCCCTTCCCCCCCTCTCCTTTATAATGATGACGTCACCTAGTTATAGTTCAACTGACAGCTCGCCTGCCTCCTCTTCACCTAGCCCAGCTCTCAGTTCTTCTTCCAACTCTCCACCCAGCATCAC
>NW_007377489.1:370504-451991 GCF_000475195.1 Diaphorina citri | reverse complement strand
TCTCTTCAGAACATTGTGGTGGAAATGTTCAGCAAACAAGTTCTTACTCAGCCAATACTCTGTGATAGATTCAAACAAGTCCTAGAGGAAGTTGGAAACCAACTGAAACCTGGACATGAAGATTTGAGTGCTGAGCATAGTATGGAAGATGAAAGCTGTGATATAAAAGAAGAAAAGCCAGAAGTGTCGTCAGAAGACAATCAACCAGACAGCATGGACATAGGTGCTGACGGTAATGAGCGTGTGACGTCACAAAATACAATAGAAGGCCTATACAGATATCGTACCAATAACTCATACCGGGTGTTTATACCTCAAGTGACCACCCTATCATCAGTCTCCTCTACAGAAGATTTCATCTCAGTAGCAAGTAGTAATCTTATCAAACCATCTTCCAAACAAGAAATGGTATCTATGAACAAACGAACCAAAACAGTAGATGATATGTTCTTCATTGATACTGGAGGGTTGGTAAAACCACCGGTTGTGAAGAAAATCAAACCTAATCCAAAAAGAGTGAAAGGCAAATTAAAGGGTTCCTGAGTGCAAGCGGACTGAAATTTGCTTTATAGTGATATTGTGCTTTAAGATGCGATAATGATAAGGTATGATATAATCGGTACCTACAATGCAATATTGTCCTTATCAGTTTTTGGTACCCTAGTATAAAACATTTTTTTGTCTTCGAATTGTTTGATATAAGTAAAATACAAGTGGTACCCAAGTTGTTATTGTTGATGTTCCGATCATTCAAACCTGCACCAATTGAACCGCCCACACTCTGAAATAAAAGACCTCATAGAATTAGCCACCTACTTACTACTGAATTTTAGGTAGGTAGGTACCCGGAACATTACTGTTCGACAAAATCCTACAAAAGGCCCTGGGTACGGGTTAACAAATAGGAATCTACTTACAGCGCCTGGTATTCCTATTGAAGCACCAATACCGGCTGCAACAAAAAACAGTAACGGTTAATTAGGTAGGTATATTAGTAGATGTAAAAGAAATAACTTATACTCTTCACTGGGTTGGTAGAGTTCCGATTAGCCTTCTACGAATCTACAAATTATCCACAGGGTAGATAGGTAGGTAGATAATACATACTCCACCATATCTACCTAAACCTACATAATATACTTTACAACAAAGGGGATGTGATCACTTACCATTTGGAGTGGTACCCAAGTTGTTATTGTTGATGTTCCGATCATTCAAACCTGCACCAATTGAACCGCCCACACTCTGAAATAAAAGACCTCATGGAATTAGCTACCTACTTACTTAATTTTAGGTACCTAGGTAGGTACCCGGAACATTACTGTTCGACAAAATCCTGCAAAAGGCCCTGGGCCTGGGTACGGGTTAACATGGGTACTTACAAAGCCTGGAACTCCTATCGAAGCACCAATGCCAGCTGCAACAAAAAAGAGGTGAATAAAATGAGTTTTCATAACGAGAAACTTTTCCTATAGTAACCGAAAGGAGACTAAAAACAGAATCTCGACATCCCCGAACCAAATTTCTGAAATTTGGTGCATCCCCTCCAGGCTCCAGGTAGCCATATAGGTAGAAGGTGGGTACAATATTGTCATCACCGTTTGAACTTTGGGCCCTCTCCCCCTCTCAATGAAATCCTGGACATGTGGGCCTGACCTATTGGTAGGTAACTTGAACAAATAATGAAGATGTTCTTACCACTACGAGGAGTAGCCAAATTTTCAACGCGTGTGGTATTATCAACGTAATTTTAGAAAAATCAAATAGTTCAGTGATCTGTAAAACTCATTCCAAAGTGGCTCCTACGAGGTCCAAAAACTGATGAGTAACTTCTACATATTTGTCAAATATCAAAATTGAAACAAGGTTCTGTCCAGTTACAATCTAGAACGTTTCATTAATTTTATTGGGACTCCGAGCTCCGTAGCCAAGATCTTTAGGGATAAAGACAGACTTTTCCTCGTCTTAACTGTTCTTCATACGAGTGTGAGATTATTATGTGACAAGACTGAGTTTTTCAGATCACAGCATTCGAATTAGCTTATAACTTGGTACTACGTTAACGAGCATGTATTGTCTGGATGTGCATTTAGCTAAGAGCATTTAGCCTCGTGAGGACAATCGAGTAGAAATTTGCATTGTAAGTGTACACTATTAAAAATTTGTATTTCGAAACCCAAAATTTGAATTTTTCACCAATAAAAAGAGGGGGTTTTTCGGTAGATCACAGTGTTTTATATCTGATAATTTTGGTGTACTTACCTGCTGATGAGGGAGAATTACAGAAACAGGGCCCAAGGATACTTTTGATCTACATAATTTATCGAATCTCTGTGCCATGTTCGAGCGACTTTGGCTGAAATTTAAAGCAGGATTTGTACGTAACCTGGGAAAAGTCATGGAATAAAATCCGTTTAGGATAAAATCCGCCCACCCGGGAGACGGTTCGTTCTCGGAACGGCTGGCTTTCTTCTCTCTTTGATTTCAGGACGGTAAGACCTTCGCAGTTACAGTTCCCTCTTTCAAACCTCTCGAAAAAATCTGAAGACAAACAGCTTAAAGGGACTTTCAAATATTAGGATACCCTGTACGTATTTGTTGTAACAGAGAAGTATAAGCCTATGAGGTCACCATAGCTTCAAGCCTCTAGGAACACCTTTTCCTTGATTTGCACAGAACGGGCAAGATCTGGGATTTGGAATATCACCAGCAGTTAACCACTTGCCTATCTATTTTCAATGAATTTATCACATACGAGTAATTCATCTACGTATATCTTAATTTATAGATGTATCTACTTGGTGACTACATACTGTTCCGTTTGCCAATTTTGTTTAATTGATAATATTATGTTAAGTAGGTATGAATCTTCGAAAGTTGACACTTAAGATGATTTCAGGTAAACAAATTTGCATATAAAGCGTAGGTGTCCATATGTTCATAAGTATGTAAATAAAAGGTACCTACATATTTACTAATTTTAATTCTACGTACATTATCTACTTTAACTGTAGGTACTCCAAAAACACACAACTCAGTAGCTCAGTACCTATTGTACTGATATTTTTTGTTAACTATACCCATTCCGGAAGGTACTCTACTCTACCTTCTCAAAAAAATGAAAGAAAGAAAAACCAATTTCCATATTTATATTTTAAAGAAATTCTCTCTACCCCCGGCCCTCCCACAGGTGTCAGGTATTTTTGTGTGCTACCTGATAGTGTGTGTGCTCATCAGGTATACCTGACAGACGGATCTTTTCAGCCGTACCTGTCAGGTCTACCTGATAGTGTGTGTGCTCATCAGGTATCAGGTAGACCTGACAGACGGATCTTTTCAGCCGTACCTGTCAGGTCTATCTGATAGTGTGTGTGCTCATCAGGTATCAGGTATACCTGACAGACGGATCTTTTCAGCCATATCTGTTAGGTCTACCTGATAGTGTGTGTGCTCATCAGGTGTCTGTCAGGTCTACCACATAACGAGTGGCTGGCCTAAGTAAACAAATAAGTGGTAGGTATTAGTTGTTGTTGGTGGTGTTGTTGTTAACGGCTTATCTGAAGCCGGGGGTTTGATGGTCTCCAGCTAGGTTTAGCTGGCTCGTCCTGAACCACATGCTTGGAAGTGTGATTAGTATTATAGTATGCACAATGAGTGCCATTGTCCTACAACCAACAAAGATGATATTGCATTCTGCTACATCATTTCTTTTAGACTTGTACATTCCCTTTTTAGACATGAAGAACCGTCGATCGTAAAGTTACTAATTTTGGCCTTTGGTCCCATACTCGAGGATGTTCGGCTCCATTATTGGATTCAAATAGAAAGTGAAAATTCGTGAGAAACTAAGAATGAAATCAGTGTCTTGGAATCAATCCGTGTGTTGTACATATTTGATATTTGTTTCCTTCTCCCTGTTTAAATCAAATGAGTAGTTTAAAATTGACATTTTACCTACATTACGCCACTGTATCGATAGCTAATTTATTCAAGTACCTACGAAAAGTATGTAATGTACCTACCAACAAGCCATTATACAGATTTGCATGTCTACTGGGTTCCAAGACTAAGAGTCCTGCGTTCGATACCCCGCTGAGATCTATCCCTAATTTTACCAAATTATAAAAAGGTTTTATTTTGTTTAATATAAATAAAATATATCATAATTATAAAATATAAAAGCTTTACTTATTGTTATACAAAATGTTTTTATTTAAAGAAAATGATTGTTAAGGTATGGGCATAATGGTTGTATCAGTCGGTGGAATAGAATAGAATAGACCTTGTAATAAGGTCGAGCGACTTTGACTGAAGCTCTTTTTGAGCTTTTTCAAAAATTTGGCATTAAATAGCGGCCGAACCGTACATTTCTCGAAGTACAGCCCGCGGACTTTTGATCATCATTAATTATGAAAGCTGTCTGCAAAATTTGAGCGACCTGTGGCCAAAGGTAAAGTCGTGAGAAGCGCTAGTTCTTTTTGAGATTTTTCCCTGTGTAGCCCTAAATAGGGGAAGTTTGGTCCGGGATAACGGCCGAACCGTACCTTCTGGAAACAGGGCCCAAGGATACTTTTGATCTACATAATTTATCGAATCTCTGTGCCATGTTCGAGCGACTTTGGCTGAAATTTAAAGCAGGATTTGTACGTAACCTGGGAAAACGGCCGAACCGTACATTTCTCGAGGTACAGCCCGCGGACACTTTTGATCATCATTAATTATGGAAGCTGTCTGCAAAATTTGAGCGACCTGTGGCCAAAGGTAAAGTCGTGAGAAGCGCTAGTTCCTTTTGAGATTTTTCCCTGTATAGCCCTAAATAGGGGAAGTTTGGTCCGGGATAACGGCCGAACCGTACCTTCTGGAAACAGGGCCCAAGGATATTTTTGATCTACATAATTTATCGAATCTCTGTGCCAAGTTCGAGCGACTTTAGCTGAAATTTAAAGCAGGATTTGTACGTAACCTGGAAATGTCATGGAATAAAATCCGTTTAGGATAAAATCCGCCCACCCGGGAGACGGTTCGTTCTCGGAACGGCTGGCTTTCTTCTCTCTTTGATTTCAGGACGGTAAGACCTTCGCAGTTACAGTTCCCTCTTTCAAACCTCTCGAAAAAATCTGAAGACAAACAGCTTAAAGGGACTTTCAAATATTAGGATACCCTGTACGTATTTGTTGTAACAGAGAAGTATAAGCCTATGAGGTCACCATAGCTTCAAGCCTCTAGGAACGCCTTTTCCTTGATTTGCACAGAACGGGCAAGATCTGGGATTTGGAATATCACCAGCAGTTAACCACTTGCCTATCTGTTTTCAATGAATTTATCACATACGAGTAATTCATCTACGTACGTATATCTTAATTTAGATGTATCTACTTGGTGACTACATACTGTTCCGTTTGCCAATTTTGTTTAGTTGATAATTATGTTAAGTAGGTATGAATCTTCGAAAGTTGACACTGAAGATGATTTCAGGTAAACAAATTTGCATATAAAGCGTAGGTGTCTATGTTCATAAGTATGTAAATAAAAGGTACCTACTTATTTACTAATTTTAATTCTACGTACATTATCTACTTTAACTGTAGGTACTCCAAAAACACACAACTCAGTACCTATTGTACTGATATTTTTGGCTAACTATAACCATTCCGGAAGGTACTCTACTTTACCTTCTCGCATGAGATGTGTTTACCTACTAATGTTCACCTTGAAGGCAAATACCCCTAATCCTCATACAAGGACTTTTGTAGTTTGTATATTATGTTGGTATGGTACATAGGTAACTAACTACATACCTATTAATTTAATATACTTACTTTCCCATACAATCTTGCAATGTCTTCAAATCATCTTTCTGTAATGGATACCTGAAATCATAAACAAAAGTGCCTTATGCATTATTCAAGTATCATGTCTATGTACCTACCAGGCTTAAGTTTTTGATAATTAGGTAGGTCTGTACTGCTTGGAACTTTGTTCTGTTTAAAATTATTGGAATCAGAATCCAAGAATACCTAGATTTTCCACTCACCAATATTGTTGATTATATGGACTTGCCACAACATTCTTCAATGATTTCTGTACCTTCTTCTTTGTTGTTTCTGCCATTGACTTCACTTTTTTATCATTTGATGAGGCCATGGTGGTGAAAATTTCTAGAAAATGGAAATAGAAAATACATTGAATACTTTGTCATAAAAAAAGAAATACCCAAGAAAATAGGTTTATTTACTAGAGGTACAAGAGAGGTCCCTATCATACTGAAATAATAGCTCTTCTGAGAACAAACTTTAAGTGTTTAGTATAAAGTTTACCCTCGGTGGAAATCAAAACCAAACATATCCGACCTAATTTTTAATGAATCTAGGCATTTCTTTTATTTTTTAGAGACCTACATAAGCTTTGTCGATTTGGTTATCTGAGGATAGGTAACTCTCTGGTACTTACAGCAGCACTTATGTTGCTTCACTGGATTGATCTGAACAAGTGATGGTGAGTCTTGAGGACAGGATATCTGTGAAGATTATAGAGTTTCAAGTATTCACTATTCAACATGGTTCTTCCTTCACAGATTGACAAACTGACACTTTAATATTCTAATTAACCCAATCACAACTCACAACAGTAAAATATTAGGCATTTCTTTTAAAAACCTACAAAAAATCAACAAATAAGTAGGTACCTAAGTAAAAATCTAAAAAAATCTAAAAATGTAAAACCACAAATCACAAAACCAGGTCAACAAAACACAAACATCAAAAAATTCAAAAACTTCCCGCGTCAACAACATCGATAAAGCTCATTAGAGCGAAAAACTAAGCTCATGAAAATTCATTAGAGCGAAGAAGACAGAAGGAAAATATGGTCAACTTCTGCCCCTGGACTACCTACCTACCTACCTTACGTAATGAAATTTATAAAATTACTATTGAGGTTGTGGTTATGTACCTGGTTGAGATGAGCTCGGACTAGGTGAGACAGAATATTGCAGGGTTGTCCAACCCGCGGGTCGCATGCGGCCCGCGAGCTCATTTCTGCGGCCCGCGAAAGTCCGCGAACTCTAGGACTTTAGATTAGATCAATGTTTGGTAGTTCATACATGTGCGAAAGTGACTATGAAGCATGTGAAAAACCAAACTATCTTTCTCTCTTGTGGCCCTCGGGTGCACAAAGGTTGGACAACCCTGGGATATTATTACAAACCTTGCCTTCCCCAACCCCGTACATAACCACAACCTGAAGGAGATAGGTAGGTGCATTTTGCATTAGTAGGTAGGTATTTATAGAGTGGGTAATATCTATACGTAATTTTTATTTACACCGAGGTTTGGCACGTACCTTACTATTTGGTATTGGACGTTTCGGGTCTGAATTCCAGACCCGTCTTCAACAAATTGTCAATGTGTTATCGAACGAACTTGTCAAATCGAACGAAATTGACAATGTGTTATCGAACAAACGATAACACATTGACAATTTGCTGAAGACGGGTCTGGAATTCAGACCCGAAACGTCCAATACCAAATAATACGTGCCAACTTTATCCTATAAAAAGTTAAGTGTGAGTGTTGGCAAACCAAAAAATGTCATTTAATTACACCGAGGTATTTTTATTATTTTGTTACAGGCCTCTTCGATGCTGCCATAGGAACAGGCTTGGTGAGTAGTCACTATACTAGACTTAATACCAGGTATCAATAGGTACTTACGTTACCTACCTACAGGAGTCATGGGATTCTACTGCTGATTTTAATACCGTCCTTTGTTTGATTTCAGAGTTTGGGAGGTTCGATTTTGAATGGTACGAGCGACAGGAACTACAACAACAACTTGGCTACTCCTCGTAGTGGTAAGAACATCTTCATTATTTGTTCAAGTTACCTACCAATAGGTCAGGCCCACATGTCCAGGATTTCATTGAGAGGGGGAGAGGGCCCAAAGTTCAAACGGTGATGACAATATTGTACCCACCTTCTACCTATATGGCTACCTGGAGCCTGGAGGGGATGCACCAAATTTCAGAAATTTGGTTCGGGGATGTCGAGATTCTGTTTTTAGTCTCCTTTCGGTTACTATAGGAAAAGTTTCTCGTTATGAAAACTCATTTTATTCACCTCTTTTTTGTTGCAGCTGGCATTGGTGCTTCGATAGGAGTTCCAGGCTTTGTAAGTACCCATGTTAACCCGTACCCAGGCCCAGGGCCTTTTGCAGGATTTTGTCGAACAGTAATGTTCCGGGTACCTACCTAGGTACCTAAAATTAAGTAAGTAGGTAGCTAATTCCATGAGGTCTTTTATTTCAGAGTGTGGGCGGTTCAATTGGTGCAGGTTTGAATGATCGGAACATCAACAATAACAACTTGGGTACCACTCCAAATGGTAAGTGATCACATCCCCTTTGTTGTAAAGTATATTATGTAGGTTTAGGTAGATATGGTGGAGTATGTATTATCTACCTACCTATCTACCCTGTGGATAATTTGTAGATTCGTAGAAGGCTAATCGGAACTCTACCAACCCAGTGAAGAGTATAAGTTATTTCTTTTACATCTACTAATATACCTACCTAATTAACCGTTACTGTTTTTTGTTGCAGCCGGTATTGGTGCTTCAATAGGAATACCAGGCGCTGTAAGTAGATTCCTATAGAACTATAGATTTAAGTTCTTAACTTCTATCATCAATCACTGTTAACCCACCTTTACTTTTAAGTAGGTACCTACCTATAACTTTTAAAAGTCATGTCAGGTTAAACACTGTTGTGGAACACTGCAGTTCGGTAACAGTGGGCGTGGTTGTTATTTGAACGGGTGACTATCTGGGACAACGTACGTTGCTCGTTATTTCGCGGTGCACTTAGCTTCGTGAGGGCATCTGAGGAGCTGATTGAAATCTCAGTAAAATGGTGAGGGATATGTTAATGTCATGAATCCTTTTGTTTGATTTCAGAGTTTGGGCGGTTCAATTGGTGCAGGTTTGATTGATCGGAACATCAACAATAACAACTTGGGTACCACTCCAAATGGTAAGTAATCACATCTTCTTTGTTGTAAAGTATATTATGTAGGTTTAGGTAGATATGGTGGAGTAGGTATATGTATTATCTACCTACCTACCTACCCTGTGGATAATTTGTAGATTCGTAGAAGGCTGACCCATCTTTTGGGTCATCCGCCCCTGCACCTAAGTAAGCCTCAGGGTGGGCTCTTTGTGTGTGGAGGTGCCTACTAATACTGACTTACAAAATAAGGTATCTAACACCCAACTATTAGATAGATTGATTCGTACCTACCTAATTAACTGATATTGTTTTTTGTTTGACCTTTTTCTGAAAAAAAAAAAAAAAAAAAAAAAAAAAAAATAAGTGATATTTCTGAAATTGAAATATACTTCGACACACGTAGGTAATAGGTATACCACCTAATGATGTCTTTTTTTTTCAATGGCAGGTAGTCTTCCCTTTGCAAACATGGGAAAAAAATGTGATACTAACAAGAGATCCAATTTTTTTTTGTAAGATCTAGTAAAATATGAAGCAAACTTACCTTTATTCCAAAAGCAACTGTTTTGAATCCGAATCTTGACAAGGTTAATTCCAAGAGTCCAGGACAAATGACTACGGGGATGTGTTTAGCAAAAGCCATGTTAACAAGAAATACAGCAATACGTTTGGATTTTGGACTCCCATCTACCACAATACAACACAGACCATCTTGTGATAAATGCTTACTAGTTTCATTCAGTCCAAGATTCAAACAGTACCGAAATAATCCGCCAGATCGTGACACCAGTACCTATAGTTTACTAGTTTCATTCAGTCCAATAGTAAGGAAAGATCTGAAAATCAGAAATAATACAATTCTTGGCAAATTAGGTGCCAAAGTGGTAATGCTAAATTTAAACTTTCCCAAGAGGTATGTAAATTAATTCTAAGAGTCCAGGACAAATGACTATGGGGATGTGCCTTCTATGTATTTTCTATTTTCATGTCAAGTAATTCAAGTATGTACCTACCTACTTACCCAGGGATTTCTTTTACTTACTTTATTTTTTATGGCAAAAAAAAAAGTAAAAGTGGGTAGGTATGTACCCTATTCTGTACTCCTCTCTTCAATACCTACTTGAGACCTCTATAAGACCTATCAAAAGACCTTATTTTAGACTCTGGAAGTAAAGAGACCGAAGATGAGAAGAAATCAAGAGATGGCCTCAAGAAGATCTTTACTAGTATTGCTAGGACTGGTAGTCTGGTACATCATCATCATCATCTCTACACAGAACGGGAAAATCTCGAACAGTGAAGTACCATTACGTACGAACAATACAGAGTTGAGTCCCGATGTTTCCTACTTAGGGAAACGGGTAGTTTTTTAGTATTTTTATTTTAGTGATTTTTTTTCTGACTGATTTTAAATTGTCAAGCTTTTCGCCTGATTTTGTGCTGAAAATATATATTTTTTTCGTTACCTAATTTAAAAATAAATAATTAATAATTTTACTCGGTATTTACGAGTAAATTGGGATGCACAACATGAATAATTTTTGAAGTGCTTGTACATAATGTACCATTACCATGTGCCATGTGGCAACTTATGTATTGTAAAATGTTATGTACGTATTACCAATACTGTTAGGTATACACTTTTTATATGAAATCATTATACATATGGGTAGGTTATATAGGTACCTAAAGATAGGTATAGGTAGTTAGGTAGGAGTTTTTTTTCCAACTTTATAATCTTTATATACCTGAGATACTTTATTAATCGTGACCACATACCTACCGACCATTTTGTCTGCCAACTATTTTTACTTTCTATTACTACAGTATAGCGAGCTATACCTACTAGTAATGAAAGTATTCCAATCGGTCCAAATTTTCAAAATCGGGAAACGGTTGGAAATATCCGTTTTGGGATCCCCTGATGTCAAAAAAGTGAGAGCCCATGGTCTGTACGTATGTACTACAGGTTTAATGGGAAAAGGTGGTATACAAAATAACTCAAGAACGGTTTGTCGTAGAGCGATGAATTTTGGTATGGTATTCCGAATTCCGGTATGGTGCAAGGACGCGACTGTAACAATTTGGTAAAAATCGGACAGTCACTCATCCAGATATCAACCAAAGACACCAAAGTCAATGTTGCTTCGGACTTCGAAAAAAATCCAATTTTTTTCATATTTTATATGATTCCTGATTACACGGGGAGTATATGCGACTGTAACAATTTGGTAAAAATCGGACAGTCACTCATCCAGATATCAACCAAAGTCAATGTTGCTTCGGACTTCGAAAAAAAAAAATCCAATTTTTTTCATATTTTATATGATTCCTGATTACACGGGGAGTATAAGATAGAAAATTTAAAGGATCCCTTATTACATGGGGAGTATTTTGAGATATAAAATTTTCCACCAAAAATCGGGCGCCATAGGCGGCTCGGGACTTAGAAAAAATTCAGATTTTTTTTTCTTTTTTTCAAATATGTGTTCTTCAAAGGTAACAGAAAGTCGTGTGATGTTCACACCAGATTTTTGAAAGTTGACAAGGCATTAAGATGAGTATGTACATAATTATACGTACTGATGTACTTACATCAACAGTTATGAAAGGCTAATTTTGGGTTAAAAAGTTCTTTTCCGGTTCGGTGTTTTGTACTTTTTTTCTTTTTAAAGAATAGGTGAACGTATATGAAGTATGTTTTGAACGCATCGATTTGCATTTTGTCTGTTCGACTCTACCTCTCGATCAGTACAATGGAAGTACATATGTACCTGCCTATAAACAATAGGAAGGTAATACTTAACGTGAAATTGAAAACAATCATTGCGTGATTGGCTATAATTAGTTTAGCTATAGGTAAGCGCTTTACTTTACCTTCATTAATTATGTGGACTAATGACATACAGTAAGAGGAGAAAAATCAAACTCGAGGGGGGGGGGGCCTCCCCCCCTCCCCTAAATACGGCCCTGTATGTAGATATACCTACCTTGAATTTTCATGTTATTGGCTCTTGAATAGTGACTACATTTTTTTTTCTTTTTTTACAATATTGACCATTTCAATTTTTTGTTGCAGGCGTCATCGATGGAAACCTTGTAAGTAACCAATATCTCTTCCCTATATTGCTCTTCCAACCACAATCAATTTCAGTACCTTTTACATAATACCCTAAGACCTAAGAGAAAGGTCAAAGAGTTACCTACAAGTAAATATAAATCAGTCCGTGGACCTGGTTACACTGGTTTAGCACACACATACGAGTATTCGACTCTCGGTGAGGCCGACGTTTTTTTTTTTTTTTTTTTTTTTTTTTCGGCCTCGGGCCTAAATTTTTGGGAGCAAAATTGCCTCATGAGGACAATCGAGTAGCCTCATGGTAAGTAGCGAAAATGCGTCATTCACACGGTACCTATGCAGTACTGCTCACTATCAGGTAGGCCTGACAGGTACACCTGATCAGATCCGCCTGTCACGTCTACCTGATAGTGTGTGTGATCATCAGGTGATGTCAAGTCTGACAGGTGGACCTGATCAGATGTACCTGTCAGGTCTATACCTACCTGATAGTGAGTGGCTGGAATAGCTTTCTATACCTACCTGATAGTGAGTGGCTGGAATAACTTTTATACCTACCTGATAGTGAGTGGTTGGAATAACTTTCTATACCTACCTGATAGTAAGTGGCTGGAATAACTTTCTATACCTACCTGATAGTGTGTGGCTGACCTAACTTTCTATACCTACCTGATAGTGTGTGGCTGACCTAACTTTCTATACCTACCTGATAGTGAGTTGCTGGAATAACTTTCTATACCTACCTGATAGTGAGTGGCTGGCCTAACTTTCTATACCTACCTGATAGTGAGTGGCTGGCCTAACTTTCTATACCTACTTGATAGTGAGTGGCTGGCGTAACTTTCAAGTGCTACATACTTATGTCAGTGGCCCATTCACACTCCTATCTAAGTTACTGACACTGCGGAAGTCCTGACACACATTGCGACCACACGCCAATTATTACCTACTGAAATTTGAGGTGTCAATATCTGGCAACTATTTTGGTTCGAAGTGTTTACATAGGAAATTGGAAAAAAATCTCGTGAGTACTTAGGTCGCTCTTAGCTTACTGCTGAGCTGAAGATTAGTCCTGACTTTGGAGTATGAAGGCGTCCAATCTGTTTTTGTGTTCAAGAAAACCTGTCTTATTATAGGTTTTCCTATTCCTCACTACTTTGTCTCTTGAAAATTTTCCTTATCAGAAAACATTTTACCCATTAAAAACTTATTGAGTCTTCGCTTCTATTTTATCACACCAAGACTGATACAAGAGATGCTCTCTTCTCGACTGATAGGTACTATGTATATCTGGCAACTATTTTGGTTCGAAGTGTTTACATAGGAAATTGGAAAAAAATCTCGTGAGTACTTAGGTCGCTCTTAGCTTACTGCACTTAGTACCTTAGTAGTAATCATGACTTGGTGTGGTACATATGGTGCTGCTGGCACTTCCAGTTGTTTGGTGTTCCTTCTTATCTTGTGTGCCTGTAATTCTCCCTCATCAGCAGGTAAGTACCCTAAAACTATCAAATAAATAACACGATAAGCAATGATAATAACTAATACCGAATACTCAGTCACATTGTACCTTGTCCTTTCTCTACCCTCGTGAGACCCTAATTAGTATCTACGAATCTAGGTATTTATTTATTTTAGGAAGTACGAACAATTGGTGTTCCTTCTTATCTTGTGTGCCTGTAATTCTCCCTCATCAGCAGGTAAGTACCCTAAAACTATCAAATAAATAACACGATAAGTAATGATAATAACTAATACCGAATACTCAGTCACATTGTACCTTGTCCTTCCTCTACCCTCGTGAGACCCTAATTAGTATCTACGAATCTAGGTATTTATTTATTTATTTTAGGAAGTACGAACAGTTCTACGACTTCTAGATCCCGAGATAAATCGATTAAAAAAATGTCGGTAAATCGTGAACTTTGACGTCACGACATACGCTCCCGTAGGTGATGACGTCACATCAAATGTCCCGAGCTCCTGAGCAAAGCTCCCTCGCAGGTAACGCATTAATGTGTTTGTGCACATACGTTTTTGCGCAGTTCTTTTCGAACTATTAGATAGATGGATTAATTCGTACTAATTAACTGTTATTGTTTTTTTGTTGCAGCCGGTATTGGTGCTTCAATAGGAATACCAGGCGCTGTAAGTAGATTCCTATAGATTTAAGTTATTAACTCTTTTATCATCAATCACTGTTAACCCACCTTTACTTTTAAGTACAGTAGTAGAACCTCGATTATTTCAACCCCAAAATTAGTTCAAAATAGGGTACCTATTTATTAACCATTTTGTTCGATTATTTCAACTACCCTCGGTCCCAATTGGTTGAATTAATCACAATTTTTTGACATACTCACCTTTTGATCTAGGTGTACGATATGTACGTTTTTGCGCAGTTCTTTTCGAACTATTAGATGGATTAATTCGTACTAATTAACTGTTAGGTATTGTTTTTTTGTTGCAGCCGGTATTGGTGCTTCAATAGGAATACCAGGCGCTGTAAGTAGATTCCTATGTTTAAGTTATTAACTTTTATCATCAATCACTGTTAACCCACCTTTACTTTTAAGTACAGTAGTATAGAACCTCGATTATTTCAACCCCAAAATCAGTTCAAAATAGGGTATTTATTAACCATTTTGTTCGATTATTTCAACTACCCTCGGTCCCAATTGGTTGAATTAATCGAGGTTCTATAGTAGGTACCTACCTAGCTTCCTACATATAACTTTTAAAAGTCATGTCAGCTTAAATTCAGTCGTAATAAGTAATGAGTATATACTTACCACGTCCCGTTAAAACCTACCTACCTATAACTTTTCAAAGTCATGTCAGCTTAAAGTCAGTCGTAATGAGTAATGAGTATAGGTACCACGTCACGTTAAAGACATCAGTTGTGGAACACTGCAGTTCGGTAACAGTGGGCGTGGTTGTTATTTGAACGGGTGGCCATCTGGGACAACGTATGTTGTTCGTTATTTCGCGGTGCACTTAGCTTCGTGAGGGCATCTGAGGAGCTGATTGAAATCTCAGTAAAATAGTGAGGGATATGTTAATGTCATGAATCCTTTTGTTTGGTTTCAGAGTTTGGGAGGTTCATTGGGAGGTTCAATCTTGGGCAATTTGATTAACAGGGATCTCAACAATCCTAATAACTTGGGCACTACTCCTCATGGAAGTGGTAAGCCCTCTTTATTTTTTCTATTCGTTTATCCATGCGTTTTGTTATAATACGGTGATACCTAATACCTATAGTTGCGGACAGATCTCTTTTTCCATCTTTCCTCTAAAGTCTAAACTCTTGATGTTCGCGCGCCTCCCGGCACGCTTAATAGCTATAGATCTTAAAGTGTGTCTAAACATAGTCGACCGGCCCTCGATTGATGTCGACTGAACCTTCCTTACTGCCTTGACAACATAGATTCACCTCGTCGATCGACGGACGCCGGCCGGTCGACCATGTTTGGACACACCTTTATATGTTTATTTTTTGTTACAGGTCTCATTGATGGCTCAATAGGAATTCCAGGGCTGGTAAGTTCCTAACCGCAGATGATACTCCGGATAATCTTACTGTGCTCACTTTGTGTTGAATATGTGAATTATGACGAAACCTTTAAAGACCTGATCTGGCGAGTATTTTCACTCAACAACTCAAAATTGGACGAGAAGTGGTCAAAAGCATTCAGTTTTATGTGTTGGTTTGTTTGATTTCAGAGAGTGAACGGTTCAATTTTGCCCAATTTGGTTGATAACAGTCTGTACAACAACAATGTCCCCAATAGTCTGTACACGAATTACAACGAAAATGACATCAACAAACTCGGAAACTTACCAATTATACCAACTACGTCTCCTCGTGGAAGTGGTAAATATAATTATTAAATTTACCCATATGTTTGTGAGGAATAGGAATAGGGGAGTTTTGACCTCAGATTTGGATTGTTTACAACTTTTTACGTAGGAACCAGCTTTTCATCCCTTAAAGAGCGAGGTAGCGCTCCGCCCCGCCAAGTCAAAACAGTTTGACAGCGCTACTAAGAGATATTATACGCCATAATGTTTACCCAAACGCAGCTGCTCGATTAGACGTAATACATGTGTCTCAAAGCCTAGATTTTCAGCTAAATCCCCTTTAGGAGTGATTAAAGATAATCTTTCCATTACTTTGTTACAGGGCTTATTGATGGTTCAATAGGAATTCCTGGCGCGGTAAGTACCTACTTTTGGTGCCTTTGTAAATACCTACTTGCCTTTTTAAATTCCTACTTTCCAAGTTTTAACATGGGAACCTAATCCGAAGAACTAGGTAACCAATCAGAATAATTCAACATTTTAGGTTTTCAAGTAATGCTCCAAAATTTAGGCTTTCACGGCCTTCATCTATCATCATCGTTATCATTATCATATATTCACGAGACTGATCATTTGTTTGATTTCAGAGATTGAACGGTTCAATTTTGCCGAATTTGCTTGACAGGCCCTACAACAATTACAACAACAATATCCCCACTCTCGGAAACGTGCCTACTCCTTATCCCAACACTTATCCCCAAGGAAATGGTAAACACATCTTAATTTTTCGTTCCGAAGGAATAGAATCTTCCTATTTCCCATGCCATAATATGTAGGTATAGGTCATTATTTCGCCGTATACTTATGTATTGAAGGGGGTGAAATTTTCAGTATATATCTAATGTTTTTCAATAGCTACGTCGGATCTGATATGTTTGTTGTGTTGTTACAGGTCTCATAGATGGATCAATAGGGATCCCAGGCTTGGTAAGTACAAACTTCTTGTGTAGAACTCTGATGCCTTGGGCCATACTTCCAATTTTCAACTTGAGAACCAAATCCGAAGAATAACCCAAAATTCAGCATTTTAGGCTTGCAGATAACATCGATAACATCGAAGGTCATCATTTCTACCATGATACCTATTAACGAGACTGTTGTTATTTGATTTCAGAGATTGAACGGTTCAATTTTGTCGAATTTGCTTGACAGGCCCTACAACAATTACAACAACAATATCCCCACTCTCGGAAACGTGCCAAATACTTATCCTACTACATATCCTACTACATATCCCACTACGTATCCTACAAATTCTGCCAAATTTGATTGATAAGCCCTACGGCTACGGCAATTATAACGTTGGAATTCCATCATATAACTATCCTAGCACTAGTTATCCTATTTCTTATCCTACTACATATCCCACTACTTATCCTACTACATATCCCACTTCTTATCCTACTACATATCCCACTACTTATCCTACTACATATCCGACCTCTTATCCGCGTGGAAATGGTAAGCACATCTTTATTTTTCATTCCTTTTATGTTTCAAATGGTCTAGGAATAAAATCTTCCCATTTTCAATTTTCTTATTCAATCCATACGGCCAGCCCATCCATACCTATGTCTCGCTTTATTCTACCGTAAGTAGGTATATTGAAGGTGGTCAAGAGGGTGAAATCAGCAGCAAAGTTTTTGTAAATACTTATGTAGGTCTGATGTGATGCGTTTATTATTTTGTTACAGGCCTCTTTGATGGTTCCATAGGAGTTCCAGGATTGGTAAGTATTTACCTAGGTAGGTAGGTACCTATATTGCAAATGTAGACGTAGAGGGATGTACTAGAGAAAATACCTTTCTAGGTGCCTAATTTTTTTTTATAATTCATGATTTTACAGAACTATCCGTTTGTTTGATTTCAGAGCGTGGGTGGTTCAATTTTGCCCAATTTGATTGATAGGCCCTACAGCAATTACAACACCGGTATCAACCCGATCTTGGGCAATTATCCTCAACGAACTGGTAAATATTTAGTTTAGCAGAAATATCTCGCCGTATTTTACACTAATGAGCAACTTTTGATTTGACTCTTTCGAGTCCATTCGTTATTGAAATGTTTAGAAAATATTGAAAGTTGCAAGTTTTCACCTGCAGTTTTTTTTCTTTTAGGATGACCAAAAATAATAATAATTATCACACTAATAAGTTACTTTCTGGTTTCAAGTCCTATAAAGCGTTTCTTATTTTTAACAATTTTTATTATTTTATTTGTGTTACAGGCCTCTTCGATGGTTCCATAGGAATTCCAGGCGTGGTAAGTACAAACCTAACCCATAGAGAAAAATATGATGAGAAAATTACGTAATTTTTCATAAACAGGTACCTACACAAAACTATAGTGCTTCGAACAATTTGGCCAAATTTCATCAAAATCAGACAAAACGTTCGAGAGTTATGCTGAAACTTGGATCTCAACTTGCACTTTGTCCTTACCTGATTAAGATACGTATTTTGTATATAGGGTATCCAGACTATCCAGTATCTTAGTAAAAAATATCATCTGTTTGATTTCAGGGTGTGAGCGGTTCAATTTTGGGTGGTTTGAATGACAGGACCAACTTGGCTAGTACTATTCTGCCTCCTCGAAGTGGTAAATACATCCTAGTTCCTAATTTACATTATTTTGAACAGGGCACATCTGAGTATAGGGTACCTATACCTAATGATTCCGTTCTTCAAAATACTCGTGGATTGATCCATATTAAAACTTTAAACGTAATGATATTAATATATGTATGTAATTATTTATCAATTCCAAGTACCAATCAAACTAATTGATAGATTGATACGAGTATTTGCGAGTTTGTAGTTCCTGCCAGCAAAAAATACTGTATTAGGTCCCTTTTTACAACGAGCTATTTTGATTTTTGTTACAGGGCTCTTTGATGTGTCAGTTCCATACGTGGTAAGTACATAAACATAATGTCGTATCAACTAGATTGTAAGAAGCTTCAGATAACTACACTCCATAAACTCCGTTTTTCAAAGGCAGAGGTAAGACTTGAACCTTGAGAAAGTAATGGAGTGTGCTTTGACAAAAAGAATAAAAGTGATCGATCGACTCGGATCGAAAAGTCTCGTACATAGAGAGTGAATGTTATATTTTGTTTGATTTCAGAATGTGGGCAGTAATAATTACTATAACAGCAGAAACTACAATCCCAATATGCCTACCGAGCATCATTTCATAATAGGTATTATCTCAGACAACGATGAGAAATCCAAATCCAGATACACACCCGACTCTTGGGAGAGTAAGTTCGTCCGAGGAAAACTGATATGGGATGAGAGGTCTCGACATTTATCAGTTGAGTTTGATAGGAGAAATACCAAAGTATTGACGTCTGGATTCAATTTAGGAGGTCGTGGCATGGAGTTGTCTGAACTCATCTACTATGATGCTGTCCTCACTGCATTTGATGACAAGTCTGGCATTGTCTACAAAATAGAAAACGGAGATATCTATCCTTGGGTTATCTTAGCATCTGGAGATGGGAAAATGAACAAAGGATTCAAGTCAGAATGGGCTACTGTAAAAAGTAACAGACTCATCGTAGGCAGTCATGGAACACTGAATGGATATTCTAGAAACCCACGTACAATACATGAGACCCAATGGGTAAAAGTAATTGGACCTAATGGTGAGGTACGCCATGTAAATTGGGTTGAAAATTATGCCCGAGTTCAGAACAGCTCTGGCTGTGTAGGATATCTTACTCATGAAGCTGTGTGTTGGAGTGAAATGCATAAGAAATGGTTCTTCCTACCAAGGAAATGTTCTTATGAAGCGTACTCCGCAGACACTTATGACAGGAAAGGGTCCAATATCTTGATAAGTACAGATGATTATTTCCAAACCTTCCATAAAGTCCGAGTAGGGAAATTATCTCCTACTCAGGGATTCTCTAGTTTTAAGTTTTTGCCAGGATCAAATGATATGATCATAATCGCTTTGAAAACGATGGAGTCTAGATCTTCCTCCATGACTCATATTACTGCTTTCACGTTAGAGGGGGAGATATTACTTGAAGATACATTGATTTCTAATACGGATAAATTTGAAGGTATGGAGTTTATCCACCCTTACGATCCTATTCTCAACTATACTGCAGATGATGATGAATACAGAGTAGCAAATTCAGCACACCTTCAGATGCCGTCATCGCAGACTTTACTAACATTCTGGTCAACTATTATGTTAATAATTTGTTCCATCAAATAAAAATCTTAGATATAACGACTAAATGATGATGGTGGGCATGTATGTACTTACTTAAGAAAGTTCTCATTTATTTTCTAAATAAAAATCTAAATCCTGCAAGATACTAACCCCGGATAATATAGTAGGGAAAATGTTGGAAGGACAGGAGGAACGGAATAAGATAAATCAAATGATAACAGAAATCTTAAAGATCAAAGAGAAAGATGGGAGGAGGCCCTATAACACAACATAGTCACAGTGAGCCGACATTAGGGCCCTGAAGTAATGTCCAATATATCTGGTTCCAGGGCCCTAATGGGAAGAGGTAGAGGTTGGATTTTAGTGGGTCTGGATGTCCCGGTATCCGGACATCAATCCCACACTCCCCATTGCAAAGGTTTTTGCAATGGGCGTCTTTTTGAATATTTCCCCCTCTCCATAAAAAACCCCTACTAAGCGCAGTCGCGGGTTTGATTCGACTAGCTTTCTCCTGTCCTTTCTCCCTTCTGTCTTCTCTTCCAGGACGATAAGACCTTATCACTCACATTTCCCTCTATCAAACCACTTAATAAAAGAGTGACCTTTAGTAGTGAAGACAAACAACCAAGGGAAGATGAGATCCCGTTAAATACATCAGTTGTGGAACACTGCAGTTCGGTAACAGTGGGCGTGGTTGTTATTTGAACGGGTGACTATCTGGGACAACGCATGCTGTTCGTTATTTCGCGGTGCACTTAGCTTCGTGAGGGCATCTGAGGAGCTGATTGAAATCTCAGTGAAATAGTGAGGGATATGTTAATGTCATGAATCCTTTTGTTTGATTTCAGAGTTTGGGAGGTTCAATTGGTGCAGGTTTGAATGATCGGAACATCAACAATAACAACTTGGGTACCACTCCAAATGGTAAATAATCACATCTTCTTTGTTGTGAAGTATATTATGTAGGTTTAGGTAGATATGGTGGAGTATGTATTATCTACCTACCTACCCTGTCCATTTCTTGTATAGACGGTCTCTGTAGATATCCCTTATGTGCTGCGTCCATGATTAGTTTTAGGTATTGATTTTCGCATTGATTTTCGGACTGTGACCTTTTTGCATGCATTACCATAGTGCTAAGCATGTGTAATAATATGATGTGTGAAGCGTCTTGCATCTTCACTCATTCTCATCACGATTTTTATGAGACTATTCGTTTGTTTGATTGCAGAGATTGAACGGTTCAATTTTGCCGAATTTGTTTGATAGGCCGTACAACATTGATAGGCCCTACGGCAATTACAACAACAATATCGGATATCCATCGAACTATCCTTATGGAAATGGTAAACATATTTACTATTGTAATGTATCTTAATTTCGATTATTATTGTTTAGTAGCCTAAAAGAATACATGATCTTTTCTAGAGTTCCTCATTTCGTCCACCGTTTGACGATGAACTAGTCCATGTCTATGCCTAAAAAGTTCGATTAAGGCCTGAGCTTTTCGATGGTAATCAAAAATCACATATGGAAAAAAAAAACAATTACCTACTAAGTAGATTGTTTAATGTACTTACTTAAATAGTAATGTACAAGGGATCTTGAAATGTAGAAAAAACAGATTTCGAATTCCGTCCCTTGGGACCTGAGGGGTCGAAATTAGATGTGAAGTTTATCAAATACCTAATGTAGATCTGTAATTGTTATTTTTCATTACAGGTCTACTTGACGGTTCAATAGGAATCCCAGGCTTGGTAAGTTCCTATACATAACTGATTCTTCGATCTTATCTCCTGTATTACCTTTGTGTTACGGCGTGTTACGTATGTGAAATAAAGATCAAATCTTTTAAAGATCTATTCCATACTTGACGTGTGTTAACAAATGTAAATTTGAGAACATTAAATAAAACTTGATTTGATTTGAGCATCTTCAATTCTTCACTCAATTTTCAATACGAACTCTTGAGCTTTTATCACCACGATTTTAACGAGACTCTTCCTTTGTTTGATTTCAGAGATTGAATGGTTCAATTCTGCCAAAGATGAGTACAGGTAAACAAGTTGGCCTTCAGAAAATCTGAAAGTATAATACTTACCTACAAGTATGCCGATGCACGTGTTTTTTTTATACCTACTAAGCTTGGCGCTCTTTTTCTACCGGTAAGTAGGTACTTGGTTATCTTCTTGTTGGTATATCTATTGATTGCGACTGTTGGCCATTACCATGGCAATACTTCCTTGGCTTCTTCACTGAAGAGTTCTGGGGCGCTTGTGGTAAACCAGGAAAAAGGAAAGGAATTTTAACCGTGTTAACCACGATACTCGATGCTCCTTATAGAGGGCAAAACGGGTCATCGACAAAGAAGAAGAAGAAGGAGGCGGAGAAGAAGAAAGAGGAGGAGGAGAAGAAGGAGGAGGAGGAGGAGAAGAAGAAGAAAAACGAGAAGAAGAAGGAGGAGAAGAAGAAGGAGAGAAGAAGACGAAGAAGTTAAGCTCGAAAAATCCTACATACATTAGTGTTGTAGGAGCAACCTCCGTGGCTGAGTGGGTATCACAATACGCTTGCACGCAGGAGGTCCGGGTTCGATTCCCGGCGGGGTCGAGGTTTTTTCGGCTCTGTGCTTGGAGTTCGGGGTGCACTCAGCCTCGTAAGGACAATTGAGTAGCTACTTTAATCGAGTAGCAACCAGTGGCGGCATTAAAAGGAAAAATTACAAGATATGTCAGAATGGTAAAGGAGGCTCTTAGTAATTCTGTGATATCAACAAAAATTGTCAAGAAGTTCTCAGCTTCACCACAAATAACGCATGATTTAGAGTTAGATTAGATTAGATTTACATTAGTGTTGTAGGAAGCCATAGGTAGGTTTAGGTTGGTAGGTAATATAGGCTTATTTACCCATTATTTGATGGGTTTTTTTATTATTTAACTCCAGACTAAACCAAACTAAGGATAAATGATCACATGTTGCTCTACCTTGATGCTGATGTGATGCAGACTATTTACAAATGCAACATCAGTTGTTAGTGTTTTTACACACTTTGATAGGTAGGTAGGTAGGCGCCGCGCCGTAAGTAATAATAACTGAAAGGTAAGTAGGTAATATTATCAAGCCTTTTCCACCCTGCCAAAACCCTTCGACCATTTATCACCCAATTTCAAAGGATAAGTCCTCATGATATTAATGATGAGACTGTTTGTTTGATTTCAGAGATTGAACGGTTCAATTTTACCGAATTTGTTTGGGCCCTTCAACAATTATAACAACAATATCCCCACACTCGGAAACTTGCCAAATACTTATCCTACTACATATCCTACCACCTATCCAAACACTTATCCTCGTGGAAGTGGTAAGTTTATTAATTTATGTTGTACTTACGTAAGTATGTTGAATACCAAATTTATGTAGATAATGAATATCTGTTTGTTTGTTTGTTTGTTCAAACTTTATGCCTGGCCAAACCGCTCATCCGATTGCTATGAAACTTTGTGAACTTATTACTTGCACTCCCGTGAAGGTTATAGGCTATTTTCCGGTTCGTTATTGTTAAGCTGCGCCGAGCAAGACTACTAAATTGGATGTGTGACATGAACGGCCATGCCTTAGGGACTTACTAGCATAAAATTTTATGTTACACTAGCAAGGCTAGTGTAACATAAAATTATTTCAACCTTTTCAAAGGGACTTTGAAATTTAGAAAATATAGATTTAATTCAGGTCCTTTATACAGACCTATAGGAGTCGGAATTAGATGTTTTTTCTTCTTCTTCTTCTTCTTCTTCTTCAAATACAAATAACAGATGTAACTGGATCTGTTATTTCTACTTTCCTTATCCAACAAGTACCTACCTATTACCTTTGTTACAGGTCTACTAGATGGTTCAATAGGAATTCCAGGCGCGGTAAGTCCATTTCTTGTATAGACGGTCTCTGTAGATATCCCTTATGTGCTGCGTCCATGATTAGTTTTAGGTATTGATTTTCGCATTGATTTTCGTACTGATGACTCTCCCCTTATGTGCTGCGTCCATGATTAGTTTTAGGTATTGATTTTCGCATTGATTTTCGGACTGTGACCTTTTTGCATGCATTACCATAGTGCTAAGCATGTGTAATAATATGATGTGTGAAGCGTCTTGCATCTTCACTCATTCTCATCACGATTTTTATGAGACTGTTCGTTTGTTTGATTGCAGAGATTGAACGGTTCAATTTTGCCGAATTTGTTTGATAGGCCGTACAACATTGATAGACCCTACGGCACTTATAACAACAATATCGGATATCCATCGAACTATCCTTATGGAAATGGTAAACATATTTACTATTGTAAAGTATCTTAATTTCGATTATTATTGTTTAGTAGGCTAAAAGAATACAACATGATCTTTTCTAGAGTTCCTCATTTCGTCCACCGTTTGACGATGAACTAGTCCATGTCTATACCTAAAAAGTTCGATTAAGGCCTGAGCTTTTCGATGGTAATCAAAAATCACATAATATATGGAAAATAATCCTATTATGTATGTACCTATACTCACCGTACCTACATGAATGACAGTATAGCTACTGTGGTATTCCATAATTTATGATCCTCTTCAAGAGGTTTATTTTGTTCCAATAAAGTATAGGCAGGTAAGTAAGTAAATCTTGGCAAACTAAAAAACAAAGATGCACAATAGGTACATAATACCTGTGAGTCATCAGGATTATATTTTTACTTAAGTAGGTACATACTCATATATGATGAAGGTAGGTTTGGTAGCTATTTATGCATAGGTAGGTACGAGTAGATGTAGGTAGTTATGCACTGCAGAAGTAGGTAAATATTACCGAAGTAACCTGAAGAAATGCTATTACATATATGAAGATGATTCCATGGTGTAAAGGTCACATCCACCACTCACATTAAAGTGGGTTGTACCTACCCACTACCCACAATTGGAATCACCATGTTGAATATTTCAATGAAATAAATGTAAGATTTGAAATATCATTAAATAATTCATAATAATTTATTGTGTGTTTATTTTTCCTTTAAAATATCAACGTTTTGTTTTCAGTGTTAATAAATATTACCTATATGGATTTATCTACAATATCTACCTATATAATTATGCAATATGTACCTATTGTTAGAGTAGGTATATACGGGTCTATATTTATTTTTCTGTAAAAGTGTAATATAGGTACCTACTTGGTACATAACTATAATTTTATTATTACATTGATATTAATGTTTGTACCTTGATCACCTTGATGCATTGTGAATTCATGAGAGGATACCAGCAGACTGTCACCAACAGTTCAGAATAAGATTTACCTGGAGCCTGGAGTTAGGTAGGTAGGTATATATGAGAATATTAAGTAAGTACATATATTTTATATCTGAGGTAGATAGTTACATGCATTTATTTATGTTACCTACCGTCAGTACCGTCTGATTTTATTTGCCTTGGGGTGACTATTTTTTGCTTGTTGTTATTTTAAAATGTCCCAAAGTTTCTCTCGCAAAAATAGTAGAACTTGGAATTCGTCAGTTCCAGACGCGACGCGCGATGGTACCCATGGATCATTGAAGTTAAGCAACGTCCTGTGGGGTTTCACTTGGACGGGTGACAGTCTGGGATATCACGTGATGCTGGCTTCTTCAAGGTGGATTCAGGATCCTGAAGCCTTTTTAGGGCCACTTTGGCTGTCTCAAAACTCAAAAGTGGTTAGGTATCCGTGATTTTTGAACTGTTCGAAATCTCTTCCTAATACTTCCTCTAGCTGTTTTAAATTTTTCCTTCGTTGATTCACTAATGGATCTAACATCTTATTATTAAGCAACGTCCTGTGGGGTTTCACTTGGACGGGTGACAGTCTGGGATATCACGTGATGCTGGCTTCTTCAAGGTGGATTCAGGATCTTGAAGCCTTTTTAGGGCCACTTTGGCTGTCTCAAAACTCAAAAGTGGTTAGTTACCCGTGATTTTTGAACTGTTCGAAATCTCTTTCTACTTCCTCTAGCTGTTTTAAATTTTTCCTTCGTTGATTCACTAATGGATCTAACATCTTATTCTGTGGTACAATTGGTACATAATATGTATGTGTATAGTGAGTGTGGTATTGGTATGCATTAACATTTGTGGTACCTATGTTTTGTTTCTCCAGTGTTGCTGATCACAAAATCGTCCAACCCTCTCTATCCAGTGCTATTCTTCTCCCTGGTTTTCGGAATGTTTCACATAATAGATTAATAGATATCCAGAGCGAGTGGCTGTTGCTAGTTCCCGCTCTATTCCTCTTTCTTTGCCAATATTTTTACAAGTTTGATTGGTGGACAATTTATTCATTGGTTGACTATTGGGGAGCTGAAGATTAGTCCTGACTTTGGAGTATGAAGGCGTCCAATCTGTTTTTGTGTTCAAGAAAACCTGTCTTATTATAGGTTTTCCTCTTCCTCACTACTTTGTCTCTTGAAAATTTTCCTCATCGGAAAACATTATTTTATCCATTAAAAACTCATTGAGTCTTCGCTTCTATTTTATCACACCAAGACTGATACAAGAGATGCTCTCTTCTCGACTGAATGCAGAGATTTTCTTCTAAAGCTGATAAATAACAACAATACACTGATAACCTCTTAAGTTGATAAGAATACTTACAGACAGCTAGGTGGTATGCACCTACCTACAGCAATTAATTTAAATTTAGACTTTTGTTTACAATAAACAATATAAATATGTACCTAGAATAAAAACAATCGGCATTTGATAAATGAGTTCTGACAGGTCGCTTGCAAGTTATGCCTCAGATTCTCAGATGGCTCATGAAATGAATTAAAGGCCGGGTTTAGAAGTTAATGATGAAGTTTGAGATAACCTTTGAGCATGCTTGCAGCAGGGCCGTAAAGGAGGGGCGGCCCCCCTAACTTTCTCCTTTTCTGTAGGCCAGGCTCAGACACGTTGGAGAAAAAAGAGGATGCAAATTATTTACATATCCATGAATTGTATAGGTAAACCGCACACATTAAATTTCGATGTTTATTTGATTTCAGAATTCAGACGGTTCAATTTCAGATGATAGGAATAACAACAATGACAATGCCAGCGTTCATCATTTCATCCTAGGTATCATCTCAGACAATGACGATGAAGCTAAATCTAAATCAAGACCCAACACTTGGGAGAGTAAGTTCATCCGAGGAAAACTGTTCTGGAATGAAAAGTCTCGACATCTATCCGTCGAGTTTGATGCCAAAAATACCAAAGTACTCCGATCTGGATTCAATTTAGGAGGTCGTGGCATGGAGTTGTCTGAACTTATCTACTATGATGCTGTCCTCACTGCATTTGATGACAAATCTGGCATCGTCTACAAAATAGAAAACGGAGAGATCTATCCTTGGGTTATTTTAGCATCTGGAAACGGGAAAATGAACAAAGGATTCAAGGCAGAATGGGCCACTGTGAAAAGTGACAAACTGATTGTGGGTAGCCATGGAACAAATATTTATTCCAAGGACAAAACGAAAGCACATGAATCGCAATGGATTAAAGTGATCTCATCTGATGGTGGAATACAACATGTGAACTGGTTTGAAAATTACTCCAAACTTCAAAATAACACTGAGTGTAGCGGATACCTCATTCATGAAGCTGCATGCTGGAGTGATACTCATAGGAAATGGTTCTTCCTACCCAGGAAATGTTCTAAGGAACCCTACTCTTCTCAAAATTACGACCAGGCAACTTCCAATTTCATTCTAACTACGGATGATGATTTCCAAAGCTTTGATCAAGTTCCAGTAGGAAAAATAGTCCCTTCTCAAGGATTCTCTAGTTTTAAGTTTTTGCCAGACTCAAATGATATGATCATAGTGGCTTTGAAAACAATGGAGGTGGGATCTTCTTACATAACTCACATTACTGCTTTTACGTTAAATGGAGAGATATTATTAGAGGATACTTTAGTTTCTAATACAGATAAATTTGAGGGTATGGAATTCATCCACCCCTATGATCCTATTCTCAACCATACTGCTTCAGCAAAAGATTTGGAAGAAATTAAATCATCAGCACATATCCACTTACCACTCTCACAGAGTTTGTTAACATTCTGTTCTACGCTTATATTAATAATTTATTCGATCAAATAAAAAGTCAGATAGGTATTGATATTCTGATATGTATGTAGTAAGTTTAAGTACAAAGAACTGATATTTTTTATTTGTTCTTCTTTTTTGGATGCGAATGATAGGTAATGATAATTAATGTGTCTACGTCAACCCAAGCTACACGCTCATCATTTAAATTATGATTAAATCTCAATGATATTTTGCTAGTAGGTAGAGCGGTAGAGGCGTAGCTGGTAGGTGCAGAACCCAGGTGCGTACCAGAATCTGGCATAATCTCATCGATTCAAGCCAGCGGCGATTTCACGTTAAATGGACCAGTTGCCAATAGATCACCGAAATAAAGGAAATGTTACGCGTGGTTGTGGTACCCGGATGGGTGACCATCCAAAATCGCCAATCAAAATGTACCTAGGTACTAGATAGGGATTCCTCAGGTCCTGGGACCGCAAAGTACCTATCTAATACTTCCTCAGGACCCAGATCCCCTAACATTAACAACCAATGCGATTTTGAATACAAATAGCTTCAAAAATTACTGTGCCAAACTTGATTTTACTGGGGTTCTGGAATATTTTTGAATCGATATACACATTCGCATCAAACACTGTAGTGTTCTAGTAGGTGTAGAGGAAAATGCAAGCTACACAAATAGGTACCCCCAAACGTGCTCATAACGGTACCACGGGTAGCAGGTGTTTCTGTTCGCGGGCAATCAGTTTTAGTTGGAACTGATTTGTTACAACTATGCACCGGGGGAAAAAAAAAAAAAAAAAAAAAAAAAAAAAAAAAAAAAAAAAAAAATCAGGCAAGAAAGGGGAAAAAGATAAGATAAACCGAGAAGAAGAGGTTGGAAATAAAATATTGATCAAAGAAAGGTTGCAAAGGTTGAGTCGTGGAGGAAGAAAAGGAGCATCAAAAATTCATGAAATACACCTGGAAACGGAAAGAGCTGAGAACTTGTTGGTCCATAAACTATTTACGAAGTCATTTAACAAACAAGAAGGCAGAGATAAAGTTCTAGCTTGGAGCATTTGTTTCGACTTCTGTGTGTGTCCGTTTGCCTACGATGCTACTTATGCCATCAATCGTTCCAACAAAAGTACGCTCTTGTCTCTTGTGTTACCTATAGGGCTATTGGGCTTTAGAATTCACCAAAATACCTACCTAAGTACCTACTCAGTATATCAATCTATCAATCCACCACTTGATGTTGGAGTAATTCAACGTAGAGAATCTATTTATTTACATTCTAAATGTCAAAGCCCTTTGATGTTCCTGATATTGTTTTAGATGAAAGGTTTATTGTACATCGAGTATTTGCAACCTGGATACTTATTATGTAGGCAAATACCACAGGATATGAAGTACTATGCACCATGGAGTGTTGCTTTGTTTCTTTGCAATCAGTGTGGTTCTGCCAGTTCAAATCAAGGCTCGCCCTGGAGGTAAGACTTGGAAATTATTCATCATTAATTATTCATAATTCATTGATTGACTTCGTAAAGTGAAAAGACAAATACTAGAAGTAAGTAAATACATATGGACCGTTTTTAACTGGGAAACCTGAAATCGTGGCCCCTTCATTTTTTACTAAAAAAACCGGTTTAAATGGGAAAATAGAGCCTCTATAAGTGGGAATGACTTTTTCTAGATACTTGGTCCGGAGCCTCTGTAAGTGGGAAAGGTTGCCTTTTTCCTAGGTTCGGAGCCTTCAGCGGACCTCTGTAAGTGGGAATTTGAAGGAAAGCATAGTAACCCTTACAGACAGATTCCTCTTCCTCCAAACCAGTGTTCACATTTACCTCTATAAGTGGGAATAGGAAAACGGCAACCTCTCCAAGTGGGAAACTTTTTAACTCGGAAACCTGTATAAGTGGGGGGAAAAATTGTCTGTCCCTTGGACTCCCACTTAGACAGGTTCGACTGTACTCACTATAGGTATTGGAACCTAAAATGAACATAGGTAGATAATATTTAATGTAACAAGTTAGATTGTAGTGCCTTTAGGTGGGTATGTACAGCTAGAAAAAGAGTAGGTACCTACCTAATAATACTGACTCAATAGTCTCAATACCATAACATTATTTCTATTCCAGAGCTCCGTGTGAGATCACTTTCTACTCATAGTCCAGACCATCAATCAAACAATCAATCAAATCACCCAAAGTTGACCTGTGATCCTTGCCATTATGAAATCGCCCTCATTACAGACAACGATGAAAAATCCAAGTCCAAAACCAACCCAAATCTATGGGAGAGTAAATTTTCTAAAACCACTCTAGATGTAAAAGCAACAAATTCTGGAAATTTCACTGTGACTGTAGGAAAACTAAACACGGTCATTCTGAGTTCTAACATTGACGAAGATGGAAAAGGTATGGAATTATCAGAGTTGATTTATTACAATGGAAATCTTCTTACGTTTGATGACAAAACTGGAACTGTGTTCCACATTGTAAATGACAAAGTCAAACCATGGGTGACATTAAATAATTGTAACGGCAGTAAGGCGGATGGCTACAAATCTGAATGGGCAACTGTGAAAAACAAGAAACTTTATGTAGGGAGTGCGGGATTTCCTTGGGCTCCAAGCAGTGATGAGACTGTTGAGCCAAAGAATTGTGGACCACAGTGGATCAAAATCATAAGCGAAACAGGAGACGTTCAAAATGTAAATTGGAAACCGATGTATAATAAAATCCAGAATGCCACCAAGTGTAAGGGTTATATCACTCATGAGGCTGTCATGTGGAGCGAAATTCAGAACAAGTGGTTCTTCGCGCCTAGGAAGTGTTCACTGGAAGCTTTCAATTCATCAACAAATCATCTGATAGGTTCAAACATCTTAATCATGACGGATGAAAACTTCAATAAAATTGAAGTAGTTGAAGTTGGTCCTACATTGGCAGGACAAGGGTTTTCTAGCTTCAAATTTCTACCTCATTCAGATGATACACTTATTGTTGCTTTGAAAACTCACGAGGATGATAACTCATTTCGTACTTTCATCACCGTTTTTGGAATCAATGGCGATATTTATTTGAAAAACGCCCTGATGTCTACCGAAGATAAATTTGAAGGTGTAGAAATTTTGCACAAATGAATTCCATCTCCCTAATAAAGTAGCCCTGCCCTGCTCTGCTTGCAAGGACACGTGTAAAAGGTATACTTACTAACAAGAGAGCTGTTTCAAAATAGTGGAGATGTTCGCCCTATCACACTAAGTAGGTATGCCTACCACACATATCAATTTATGTAAATAATATATCTGTCTCTGTTATTTATTTTGCACTGAAATGAAGTTATATTATTAAACAGTTATAATAATAAACAATGAAAATATGTCAAAATTATTCTTTTTAACATGACATCTGACACTTGACAAAAGGAATTATGTCAAGGGGGCCTAAAGTAATTACTTTGTTTAAGGAAAAAAAAAACGCGAACTCGTCCAAAATATTGTCTTACCTATAGCTTTTCTTAATCCTTAGTTATAGAATATTTTCAAATATGTAGTATTGTAATGCCTATGTGGTCTGATTCTCAATCAAATGAAGATAATGTACCATGCCTTCCAGAGATTAGAACCCTCGTCCTCCCGCTTACCAGGCGAGCGCTAAACCACCGGATTACCAAGGTACCAGAAACTTTTATGCTTCGTAATTAGTATAATCACAACTTTTAACACCGGTTACCTCTATAAAAAGACTGGAAACGAGAATAAGAACTATATTCCCTTGTTCTTTGTGTTAATTAGTGTAGGTAAGCTTAGACTGCACTACTTTTTTTTTTTTTTTTTGCTGCAGCATTTTCAGATTCTACGAGTTGAAAAAAGCAAACATTAAAAGAAGGAAAAGAAAATGAAAGTTTTGAAAAACATATACGTGCTCTGAATTTCATTCGAGCTAAATCATAAAATTTCGAAACGCTTATTAATGGTGCGCAACTTAGTTGTGTATTGGGAGTTTAGGAGCAGCAAGTGGTAAGTATCAATCATTTCACACCCATCTCATTCCATTGGAGAGAGTGAAAGTGAACCTATTGCAACTCTTTACAGGTAGACGTCGAAAAATCCTGTTTGGTAGATAATATTGTAAAATTTAAAATGGACAAGTAAGTATTTAACAAGGAACCATACTTTTAAATAAATAATTGTCATAAAATTAATATACCTAGACACCTAGTCGTATGAAACCTAAGCAATTAAAGCATACCTAATAATATAGACCATGTTTAGTGAAAACATCACATATAGCTGGACGCTGGACATCTCAAGTTAAACATCTCCTGTCTTCCCCCTTTCTCAAAAAAAATTAAAAAAAAAAAAAAAAAAAAAAAAAAAAAAAAAAAAAAAAATCAGGCAAGAAAGGGGAAAAAGATAAGATAAACCGAGAAGAAGAGGTTGGAAATAAAATATTGATCAAAGAAAGGTTGCAAAGGTTGAGTCGTGGAGGAAGAAAAGGAGCATCAAAAATTCATGAAATACACCTGGAAACGGAAAGAGCTGAGAACTTGTTGGTCCATAAACTATTTACGAAGTCATTTAACAAACAAGAAGGCAGAGATAAAGTTCTAGCTTGGAGCATTTGTTTCGACTTCTGTGTGTGTCCGTTTGCCTACGATGCTACTTATGCCATCAATCGTTCCAACAAAAGTACGCTCTTGTCTCTTGTGTTACCTATAGGGCTATTGGGCTTTAGAATTCACCAAAATACCTACCTAAGTACCTACTCAGTATATCAATCTATCAATCCACCACTTGATGTTGGAGTAATTCAACGTAGAGAATCTATTTATTTACATTCTAAATGTCAAAGCCCTTTGATGTTCCTGATATTGATTTAGATTTAGATGAAAGGTCATTGTACATCGAGTATTTGCTACCTGATGGATACTTACCTATTATGTAGGCAAATACCACCATCAGGATATGAAGAGGATGAAAACCATTAATTGGGTAATCAAATGTAGATAATGTAATCCAGGCATTGTTTGATAAAGTTACTTCTAGTGACAAGTTGATAACAAAGCAGGCGAAATTTACAAATCACGAGTGGGAAAAAATACATACGAGTCTGTAGTTTCGCACATCATCTGGCGACAAGCAAATTTATATGGAATACCTATATAGAATACGTGGCTTCGTAGCTATTGTTATCAACGGTGATGGGGGACTAGGAAAACGTAGGTACGGCATGTCAGGTGACATAATTATGATGAATGAGGTGTCTGCTGCTACTATTACTGCTGCTGTTGGGACGTAGAATTAGGATGGCGAATCTCACAACCTTGTGCCAGTCAATCATAGATAGAGTGAGGGAATTTTTGGAGACACGAGGCACACCTCACAGTTGACATGTTGAATTTGTTAGAATATGGGCGAAACCGAGCGCAGAATGTCATCGCCTTTACACATTTGACGTCGTCATTTCCCAACGGATGGCTGAATGTCACACAATGACGTGAAGGTCACACATCGCGTCACTACCAGACAAAACCAAATTTTTCCTTCAGTCTGTTGCGAAAAAAAAAATGGGGAAGTAAAACAGAAAAACACTTTGCTTATGAAAAATTACTTATTATCAAAAAAAAAAAAAAAACATGAGGAAGATGTAGTATCATTCCCTCCTGAGATTAGAAGGCATTGTTTTATGGCAGGCTATCTCCTAAAAAAAGAAAACAAAGCCAATTTCTTTGCCTTGTTTTCTTTTTTTTGTAAGTACCTATATATTTCTTTGTACTTTGTTCCTTAATGCCTAATAGTGCACAGCTTGGGACTTGGCAATTTTTGTGATTAACTCTCTCTTCTGCAGTTTTTCCTACTTGCTTTGTAATCTTTTGTATCTATTTTGTAGGTCTGGCAGTGATATAGGGAGGAAATCCAAAGTCCACCGAGCTAAACAACACTACACCACGGTGAGTGGCACTTACACTACTCACCACAATTTCACAGTGAGAAGTGCTTCGTGGAATGGGCCTCTCCAATCCTGCAACTTTAGACTTGAAGCGTGTCTCCCCTCGAGCCTCGAGTATCATTCATACCCATGATCATATTATTGTATTAAAATTTTGTATTATAACATTTATAACCCTATATTTAGAACCGTCAACTGTTATTCCAGGACAATAATTTTGATGAAGTGTGAATCAGATTAATTACATTCTTTGACTTACAGAGGTGTTTCGACTTACAAGTGAGGAGTCGGGAGTTCTAGCGTACATCCGTGAGTTATTAATATCACGCCATCACCCTACCCCAATATGTTTCCTTTGGCATGACACTCCTGACAAATACGCGCGCCAAGATAAATATACTCGAATAATAAGTCATGTGAAATTCATCCCGTGTGATTTATTCCTGTAGGTAGTTCTAGTCGTACATTAAAATCTTTTAAGCCATCAACCCCAAAGCCCGTGGCCACATTTCTCTACTTGATTTATGTTTTACGATCGACGAAAGAAGACGATTTTGCATTTCGACTGACTGACTGTTTGTTTGACGGTCTGTCTGTTTGCTTGTTTATTACAAGGTTCCTATATTATAGTTATAGGCCGATAAGAGTTTTTCTTTTGAGAGTGGTCCGGGAAAAGCCAGTAGAACGCTCTGGTCCAGATGGTCAATTACCCGGATACTAACAGTTCCTTAACTTTAGTGGGCCATGGGGAACTGGTGATCTGGTGCCTTCAACGTGCTATCCCCGCTGATTAGAAAAAACTCCAAGTTCTAAACCAGATTCCTTACATTGTGACGTTTTGGCTTGAAATTTGGACCACGGACGATAGAAGACATTAAATTTAGTGAATTGTCCATGTACTAAAATATCATATTGAATCTTGAATTACCACTAATAATTTGACATAAATTTGTAGGTACCTATTTTATAAAATACATTTTAGCAAACTAAATAAATAAGTACCTACATACTCATGTACTTATTTCGTAACATGGAACATAGTCGGAAGATACATGGCTTCAGTCTGATGTGTTAAACTCGCTATGCAAAAATCTTCTAAACAACACAATAATATTATTCAAGTAGAGTTGACATTATTCATGTGGAATTTATTGGACCATGTAATTGTGGAAGAAAAAGTAATGTTATTGATGCATTTATCGAAATCTTACAAAGCTCTTGTTTTTCGTCTTCAAAAATCGCCTACGAACATGCGCCTATCTCAAAAAGTGGCTGCACTCTCCCTTCTACATGGCATGTACACAGTTCTCCCTGCTTCACATTGCCAAGCAGCTTTCTCTCATGCAGTCGACGGAATCGCTTTCGAAAATATCGGAAATTGTTTTCATTTTGACGTAATTAAATCGAATCGTCATGTGAATTCGGCTACGATAGTTTGAACCAAAACTTGTGTATTTTGTGTGTTTTGTGTTGTAAATAAGTTCATTTTAGTGAAATTTTTCGTGTGGATATTTGTGTGACAAAGTGTGTTTAGAAAAAAAAGTGTGCTTTTCAAAACAAAGATTTTTATGACCAAAATGTTTTTCGAAAAAGTTCTTCTTTTCATCTGAAAGTTCAACATACGAGTATGTACATTGTACATGGGTATTTACAAAGAGTACCTATTTACTTAACCTTGTAGGTTTGTAGTTCCCTATCTGTACGTACCTACCTACCCACTTGTAGGTTTGTAGCTCTCTCACTTACGACATAATTGTGTAAGTAGTCATTCAGTCGATTTTCAACGATCAGTTTGGACGGCACTCAAGGTCAGTCTTAGGTAGGTACCTACTAGGTTAGCTGTAGGTAGTCCAAAGCCCAATATTCACAAAGTAAAGTCGAGCTGGAAAAACCTCCACTCTGTCAAGATTCGAACCTGGGACTCCGCCGTTACCGTGGCATACAAGCCTATAGCTACATTATACTTGGTAATAGAGTTGGTTACATGACTTTAGAATTCCACTGAGTAGTATCTCGAATTCTAGACTGACTTTTTATCATGACTAGAAAGTTGTAAGCCTCAAAAGTTTAGTTTTAATTTAATGTTTTGAATCATTAAAGTTTCCCCCATAGCATACCTCCATTCTATATTTAGACATAAAAGTCATAAAAGTTTGTCGCATAAAACAAGCTGTGCATCATGTTGCATTAAAATAATAAGTAGGTACATACCTATAGGTACCTACTTGCATATTTTAATGTTTGTCTTTCCTTGCATAGGAGATTTTTTTCCCTATACATAATGACATTAGGTATACATACAAATGGAGTCCTTAATTTTAAAGAGGATTAGTTTAGACAAGATTGTCATTCCTGTGTCTATGAAGATACCCTGTTATACCTCAATAGTAGGTACCTACCTACCTACCTACCTACCTACATCCTACATACCTATACCCATCTTAGTCAGGTTAGGGACCTACTTATTTGCTAATTATATTTAACTCTTTTTGTCCTTGATAGGTAGGTATCTATCGACTTATCTAGTGTTGTATTATTATCACTATCAAGTTAAGTGGTGATTAAAGTGCTGCAATTTTGCTAGTATGTAAATAACTTTTCAACAAACTGAACATAGAGAACATAGATAAACCGAAACAGCTAACACTAAATTAAACATAAAGAAGTTATCCCAGTGCTCAAACCACCTAAAATTTGTGTCATATCCCGAATGTGAACAAAATTCTAAGAAAATTCTGAAGGTAACACAGATTATTCATTTTATTTAAATCATACCCACAAACATGAAATTATTAGAGATAACATTACCAGAAAAATTTAATAAAGAAAAACCCCAGCATACAACATATTTCTGTAGTAAATAATGAATCCCTTTTTTTTTTTTTTTTTTTTTTTTTTTTTTTATGTCCTCTGAATAAAAAAAAAAATAATCTACTTACCTACTCATTTATGCCATTGGTAATGTTTTTTTAAGTTTTTTTTAACTGTTTTTTTAACTTGTTTAACTTACTTTTTCATGTCGAAATGTAAGGTAGATGAACATTGAACAGACACCTAAAGGGTAATTTTGTGTTCCTACCTAATAACCAGCTTATAGCTTCTTATTATGAACAATTTTAACGCCCTATTTAAGTTTATAATTGGATTTCACTTCAAGCCGGAAATACGTAAATATCTTAGGAAATGAAATTATACATTCATTCTATAGAAAAGTGTATTTAGTGCATACCTATTTACTTCTCTAAACTTCAGTAGCAGAGTAAAGGGTGTTAAATTCCAACCCTATCCAAATATGCCACTGAATCTTTACTGGTAAGTATGTAAACTTGCCTTCTTCGAAGCTAGATGTATAGTAAGGTATATTTGATAGCCGATAGCCTTCTCCAGCTTCTCCTAATGTATCAATGTTGAATGTGGCCTATCTTGTTGATATAACTCTTTCATTGACAGAAATTCGATAGCTTTTATACTAACATGGGGTCAATCCTACTGCCCAGGAGGAAATTAAGTCATTCATTTAATGTCTCAGTTCACCTGGTTTTATCTAATTTATACGGTGTTCATTTTCGGACGGCAGTTCTGCGTTTTCGTACTTGGAAAATTCAGTGTCAAAATGTGTTTGATAGCCAACTACCTGACCCTGAAAGAACAAATGTAACAATCAAAGTTAGTGAGAGAGAGATGTAAGTAGAGTAGTGGATGTGCCAAATGCACCAATAATAAAGAGGGAGAGGGAGGGGATAGAGAGAAAGAGAGAGAGAGAGAAAGAGCGATTATATCTGTTATTAGTGGATGTGCCAAAACTACCAATACATAAAATGCAGAGATGGAAGTTTTATACAATTCAAAGTCGCTATAAACATTTAGTGTTCCTATTATTACTTTATTTGAAGCTTTTGATTCGACTCTCCCCAGTTGTTTACTATCGACTCTGTTTATCAAATGAAATACCTATAGGTACATGTATGTATTAAGAGAAACAATCAATAATTTATTGATGAGCTGCCCAGCATCTGGGTTGTCATATGACACAGCATACTACTCAAACAGCTACCTACTCTCAGCTATACTTTCAGCTACCTACTCAGTTAGTTACGATAATACCACAAGAAGACAATAATGGATCAGATACTGTCAACAGTTTCCAGATAATATTGAAACTCTTGAATACAATATTGCTGACATCAATCTCCGCTACATATATACCCACTTGACAGATAATACAATCAGTCTTGTTTACTTTGGCATTGTCCTTTCCCCCCACACGGAATGTTTTTGTGGGAATTTATTTATGATATCATTTACATAAGACATTGCAAGGGTTTCTCTGGTTTATCCAGGGGGGAAATGAAGGATTAGGCGTGTTGAAATATTTACCTAGGTTTTTCCTCTGCTGAATATTACGAAGAGCTTACAGACATAGGGACGTGCTACGCTGGAGTAAAGCTTTTTTTGTCTGACTTAAAAACAGATTATGGTCTCCATTTTGTGTGTTACTGGAAACGCAGGAGCTGTGAGAGATATTGTGGTTAGGAGGGAACGCACGGGAACTTTTATTGGGGGAATTTGGGGAGGGATTTTTTTCCGTGTTTTTACTTTCTATTACCCTTAAGTATAGGGAACCTATACAAGGTAATGAGAAAGTATTGCAATCGGTCCAAATTTTTTGGAATGGCTTTTGTTTTATAGTCATGTTATGGGGCTCAAAATTCTACTTCAAACCTTGATATTTTGAATGTCAATTTCAAGTACCTACCTTACCGTACCTACGGGGCAGAAGACCAGAAAATGTCATAGACATCAAACATCGTCTCCCTTTCTTTATAATTGTTTTGTTATGTACCTAAGTATACTTACACATACCTACTAGTCCGTGTCTTGCTACAATTCCCCTGCCCGGACTCTCAAGTTTCCCTGCCACAATTCTCCGGCCAGAAGTCTGGGAGGTGATCCGTCTTCAAGAACGGAATCGGAAAATGAGTCGGAAAGTTCGGATCTCCCTGTGGAAATTCCGTCGACTGCTGAGAACGATCTGAGCTTGATTGATGGCTGGATGAAGTTCCGAGACAAGAGGGTAAGTATAAGTACTGAACTACTGAGACTGACTGAATATCCATATGGTTAATGGCACAAGAAGCGGAAGATGCAGATTCAACGTCGAATCAGCATTTTGTACTATGTGTGTTTCTTAAGGCCAGCCACTCCACTATCAGGTATCAGGTAGACCTGACAGGCGGACCTGATCTGGTGTACTCTACCTGATAGTGACTGGCTGGCCTAACACTATACGGATAAGACTGATAATTTCTTTTCTTCACAAAGTTTTCTATATTATGGTGATGAATTCACTTTTTCCATTGTTAAGAAAAGGAAGTAGGTATCTACCTATCTAGATAAGATCCCAAGACATATGCAAATATTAATATTTCCCGCAAAAAAAGCTGGACATTTTTTCCTCCTTTTCGAAATGACAAAAAATCCTAAGTAAAGTCTGCATGTGAAACTCAAATGGAAAGATTTTGAGCTGAGGAAGAGAAAAAGAAAAATGTATAAATATTCTGATAAAAAAAGAGGCTCAAATAGGACAGTTTTGTTTGCTTTTGAGTCCACTGGACAAACATAATATAATATCAGAAAAAAAGCCAACGTCGGAGCTTCTGAATGGAGGAACAAAACCTACCATGGTCAAAAAATGATAATCCACAGTGCAAACAAAAAATTCAATTGTGATTTTTTTTTTCGTCTTTTGAAAATATTATGATTACAATAAGTAGCAGGCCAGTTTTCAACTTTTCCCCGGAAAAAATAAATGAAAACTTGCCTTTTCATTTCATGCATTTTCACGTCATAGCCTACCCCTCTTCTATGAAGATACAGAGAAGGCTTTGAAGCACGTACTTATTACTTATTGTATCATTTTTCAAAATTAAATGAGGTACTGATTTCTGAACTGACTTAGAAACCTCATATACCTACCTACCTATATACCACCTGCCGATATCCCGAAAATTCACTGATTGTAAGGACCTATATCATAAAGATCTCTTTATTTTGGTAACCATTTCGAATTTCAGTTGCCAAAATAGGTCTCTGAGTCTCATTATAATATTACCGATAGCTCGGGGTCCAGTACTATTTTCTATTTATGTACTTGCATAGGTACCATCAGTATTTTCTAGGTATTGACCTACATTCTTTATAATAGCTGGTATTTACTTATTTTCCATTTACTTACCGGTATCATGTACATTGTACATTAATGTAATTAATCACAACCATGGAAATCTCTGCCCCACCTCAGAACCTTATGATGCCTTGCAATGCTTCCATGCAATCCTTTTAGTCCTTGTTTATCATCCTTGGTCCTCAATTTCTCTCATTTAGCAACCTTTCGGCTTCGATTTCCGGAGGTCCCGGGTTCGATTTCCGGTGGGATCGAAGTTTTGTCGACTATGTGCTTGGAGATACCCAACAAATTCATCTCTAGTTGAGTCTGTCTCTTACATGATAACTCTTGATGTCTTGAAGGACTCGATCGCTAACACATTTTACTCACTTGCAAATTTTGAACCCGTAGAACGGAAAGGACCATGGCATTCTAATTAAAGTGAAAAATCCTGTGCTTCCCCTGCTGTCTTCTCATCATCCTCCTTCAATAATTGCCCTTTCCTCTCCCTCTCTCTCTCTCCCTCTCTCACCTCCCATATTCTCTTCCCGTGGTATCGCACACCTTTTATACTCTTTTTCACCTTATCAATCAAAAAATGCAGCGTTAATTACTTTTTCTACAGATAGCCAGGGTCGCTCCTAGGGGGGTCTATTCGGTACCATTTGCCCCGGGCTCGGCCTCTTCAAGAGGGCCCTGAAACCAGCAGTCCCTCCTCTTACTTACTTTCTTACTCTCTTCTTTCTCATCAAATCTTTCCTCTCCAGAAGTTTCAAAGGTCGCGTAGGTCGATCGCCTTTTCGTTCTCCTCATTAAGATCTGCGTGGGTGCAAGTTGTTGTTGTTGTTGTTGTTGTTGTTGTTGTTGTTGTAGCGGTGTAGCTGCACCGAAGGGGATCGATGGTCTCTGGGTGCAAGTTCGCTCCAGCTGGTTGCACATCAGGAGTTTTTCATGGGTTTGTTCGCTGCCACTTCGGGTCCCTCCCCAAAAAGGAGAAAATAAAATACTAGTATTAGTTACTTAGTATTCTTGTTTTGGGAGGCAAGCTCCATTAGTACGAAGGCCCGTAGAGGCTGTGATCACCCCTGCAGATAGGTACAACAGTTTCCAACTTTACAGGAGGTATATGGCTATACCTGTACACTGTATATATACCTATACAGGGGAATAAAAACGTTAATTAGAATTAATTAGGGCAATTTTTATTCAGTCCCGTTCCAGAATGAATGGGGGTTGTTGATGGGGTTCAAGAATTGATGGGTTGTATAGCGGTATTACCCACAAGGTGCAATAAGTAAATGGGCAATGTAGGTTTCTAGATATCTACATAATTGCTCAATGGGGGATAATTACTTTTTTATACCTATTGATTGGCACACTGAATAATATAGGTACTTATAGGTATATAATATGTATAACAGGGAACTTATATGGAGGGCACCTAACCCAGTTACCTACCTTGGGCCAGATACCTACTTTCAGTCTATCTATAGATATAGGTTCTTAATTGAAACTGTTTATTCCTTTCACTAACGACTTTAATGACACAACAGACATTGTCTCGCTCGGTAGTAATAATTGCTAAACAGAAAGCAAAAAGTGTTGAAAGCAAAAAATGAACAAGTGCAACAAAAGTCATTAGAGAAATACCCCTTGTACGTTCCTCCTGGAAAACTGTCTAACGAACCTCTTGACAAAGGTAACAATAATTGAGACTAAAAAATATCGCGCTCTTGTATCGTGCTGGAAAATGTCAAAAGTTGCTCTCGAGTCATTTTTATGTCATTAAAGTTTCGGAAAAGCGTGAAATACCTATGTTCAAGTTTTGCGAACTTTTTGAAGAATCAGAAGTGTTTCAACTTTAAACAGGTTCTATTTGCCTCCTAAGGTAGGTCTGGCAGGTACATTTTTAAAGGGAGATTGAAAGACTTGAAAGGGACCTCCAGCCTCCAGCGGCTCCAGCTCCTACTGGCTTTCGCCTCAATTCCCCTCTACTGTATACCTATCTAATATCTATGTAGGTTTCTAGATATCTACATAATTGCTCAATGGGGGATAATTACTTTTTTATACCTATTGATTGGCACACTGAATAATATAGGTACTTATAGGTATATAATATGTATAACAGGGAACTTATATGGAGGGCACCTAACCCAGTTACCTACCTTGGGCCAGATACCTACTTTCAGTCTATCTATAGATATAGGTTCTTAATTGAAACTGTTTATTCCTTTCACTAACGACTTTAATGACACAACAGACATTGTCTCGCTCGGTAGTAATAATTGCTAAACAGAAAGCAAAAAGTGTTGAAAGCAAAAAATGAACAAGTGCAACAAAAGTCATTAGAGAAATAAGCAGAAAAACAATGGGAAAGGTATACTTTTTAATAGAAATATAATATTTATATAGCGGGGGAACATTTTGATTTATGGAAGGAAAACATAAACTTGTGACTAGAAAACGGTGCATCAGAAGAATGGCTATGTAGTGGCGTAGCTCAAGGTAGAACATTGGGTAGGGAGGGGTTCTTGAAGTCTGGTGGGAAGTGGGAGTCACATTAAAATCTCCACTGTCTCTTGTTTTGAATTTGTGTGTTTCAACTGTCAAAATTATTTCAAATGCACTGTCAATATCATTTTGGTGTATTTTAAATTTCCTTATAAACAAAAATACCCAAAAACCTGCTGGTAATAAAGTTCCGGAACACTGGATAACACCAGAAACTAGGTACGTGTGATTTAAAATTGGGAAAACCCAATTATGTATAAGTAGTCAATCTCTGCCACCCCCATTCTGACCCCCCTGAGATTTATCTCACCCATCGCCCCTGATTTAGAGTACCAAGAACATCACATACATATTTTCCTAATGGAATCAATGAATCATGCCACTCTCTCTCCCTTCCTCCCCTCCATCCCCCGTCCTCTCTCTCTCTCATTTCCTCTTTGTCTTCCTCACTTCTTCTAGTTCTTCTTTGTCTCTCTCAAGTGAAGATGTGTAGGTGTATTTGAAATTGTTCATCAAAATGATCAAACTATTTTTTGGCTTTACCTACATTTTTCCCCGCGATTGATAAATGGCCCAACAGTAGGGGTCCACTTATGAACCAATTTTGCTAGGCTGGATTTGGACGATTGAACCCACGCCCTCCTGATTACTAAACGAGTATCTTTTGCTCACTACACCACCGAGGCAGGTGATAATTCTATCCTAATTTCCTCCTATCAGGGATTAATCTACTCATCAATACGCAACTTTTGACATATCAGGCGTTTTTAAATTCGAACATTTTTTTTTTCACTCCACCCTAATTCGGGTACTGACACGTTTTATTCAACCTACATATGACTATAGGTACACACACTTTCCATTTCATCAAATTCCAATTTTATCCATCGGCACCGGTGAAGCCAAGTTTGATGTAATGAGGTTTAAAAATCGTTCTAATTAGTTTTCATCCCATTAAATTCGTTGTCAATTTTGCATAAAATGTTCACAAGTATGATGATGAGCCTGTGAGAGGTTTAAAAATCGTTCTAATTAGTTCATCCCATTAAATTCGTTGTCAATTTTGCATAAAATGTTCACAAGTATGATGATGAGCCTGAGCAAATATTTGAGGCTTTCCGCTCTTTCCTCCCTATGGCCAAAATTCCTTCGAGGACCAAAGAGGTGGCGGAAATAATTACTCCCCTTTCTCCCTACATTAGGGTTCATCATAAACAAGGGTTTATATTTAATTCCGGCCAATGATAATGGAAATGCAACCCGGCACACAATGAGATCGAGCTTAGCGATAGAGACATAAATTGAATTCAAACAAATGACTGGAAAGATAACAAAGCAATTCGCGAGTCGTCGGGGGCGAATCCTAAAAGATGAGGGTGGTGGAATTTTCTGTGCGGAAGAATAAATTAGTAAAATGGTAAAGAACTGTACTCTGTACTACTCCTTCACCCTGGATTTCCAATAGGGATTCTCAGGAGTAATCACTCGTAGGTATATTGTAGAAAGTAGTATTTATGTATCTACCTTCCTCGGTACCACTTTTTGAGTTTTCACCATCAAATTATTTATGGGTGTAGGTACTCCCTATTAGCAATCAGTATATAATAAACGAACAAAAATACTTTCACTCTTCTCCATTTCAGTTTTAATAATTTAACGCTAAAGTCTTTCTTTTCTTTCCTATTCGAATCGAAAACCATTTCGTTTATCAAAAGTCAAAAGCACATTGCTCCACTGAATTCGAAGGAGTAAATCTAGTTTGAAAAGTCTTTTCTTTTCAAACTTTGGTATGTATGTACTTTTCAACTTGGGTTCCAGAGAAAACATTCCATTCATGTTGGTACCCAACACCTAATTTTTCACCACCCCAGAAGGCCACTATAATTATGGGATAAGTAGTATGTGTGACTTTTAGGGGAAGGAACGGAGGAATGGATATCCACATTTCCACAACTATCAATTATTAAATAATATTTAATCTTTGGTATGTATGTATTTTTCAACTTGGGTTCAAGAGAAAACATTCCATTCATGTTGGTACCCAACACCTAATATTTCACCACCCCAGAAGGCCACTATATTTGGGTAGTATATGTGTGACTTTTAGGGGAAGGAACGGAGGAATGGATATCCACATTTCCAACTATTAATTTTGAAATAATATTTATCCAGAAGGACATTGAAATCTCTTTATTCATAGTCTATTCCCCATCAATAAAATCTATTGTTGTGTAGGTACCGTGCTCTCTCCTAAAGTTTCAATAAACGAACAAAAATACTTTCACTCTTCTCCATTTCAGTTTTAATAATTTAACGCTAAAGTCTTTCTTTTCTTTCCTATTCGAATCAAAAACCATTTCGTTTATCAAAAGTCAAAAGCACATTGCTCCACTGAATTTTCGAACTGAAGAAGTCCAATCTAGTTTGAAAAGTCTTTTCTTTTCAAAATTTGGTATGTACTTTTCAACTTGGGTTCCAGAGAAAACATTCCATTCATGTTGGTACCCAACACCTAATATTTCACCACCCCAGAAGGCCACTATATTGGGTAGTATGTGTGACTTTTAGGGGAAGGAACGGAGGAATGGATATCCACATTTCCACAACTATCAATTATTAAATAATATTTATCCAGAAGGACATTGAAATCTCTTTATTCATAATATATTCCCCATCAATAAAATCTATTGTTATGTAGGTACCGTGCTCTCTCCTAAAGTTTTAAGTAGAAGCAGCTAGTACACCGTCATAATGGAATAAATTAAACTAACTTCGGTGTTTATTTTTCATTACTTTTTCTCCCAGTTTTTGAATTAATTATCAACTCAAACTGTTCTATATTATCCTCTTTTTCTTTTCTTTACAATATTTCTTCTTGAGCAGGTTGAAATTTTGAATAATTTTTGATATACGCGTCGGGGGCGAATCCTAAAAGATGAGGGTGGTGGAATTTTCTGTGCGGAAGAATAAATTAGTAAAATGGTAAATGGAACATGGGCTGCACCCTGTACCTTGTTTACCAGAAGAATTGTACTACTCCTTCACCCTGGATTTCCAATAGGGATTCTCAGGAGTAATCTCTCGTATATTGTAGAAAGTAGTACTTACCTATATGTATCTAACTAGCTAACTACCTCGGTACCACTTTTTGAGTTTTTACCACCAAATTATTCATGGGTGCACTCCCTATTAGCAATCAGTAGATATCTTTTCCACCCTTTTTATATGTGTTTAGGAAATGAACTGTTCTATATTATCCTCTTTTTCTTTTCTTTACAATATTTCTTCTTGAGCAGGTTGAAATTTTGAATAATTTTTGATATACGTACCTACAAATCTAGGTAGAAAGGTACAGATCTGGATGCTTTGTTACCACGCAAATTTTGAGATTTCCCACTTTCTTGAGATTCTCCTTCTTTCGTTTTCAAAGACTGACATGACAGATTGTAGAGTGTTTGTGCTTATTCAGACTTGTTGTGGGTTTTTGTTGACTTTCATATTATTACTCTGGGTGGTTTCATATTTCTTCTCTTCTTTTTTGAAACAATTTTGTAGCTAGGTATTTTGACGTTTCATACAAAACGTCACAGCACGAGCCCTGCACCGAAATACAAGTGTAACATTTAATACTTGAGAGGCGAGGATACTCGATCGAAATGGAGGGCTGGGGGCACTTTATCCGTACGAGAGAGGTACAAAGACTGACATGACAGATTGTGGAGTGTTTGTGCTTATTCAGACTTGTTGTGGGTTTTTGTTGACTTTCATATTATTACTCTGGGTAGTTTCATATTTCTTCTCTTCTTTTTTGAAACAATTTTGTAGCTAGGTATTTTGACGTTTCATACAAAACGTCACAACTCCCAGCCCTGCACCGAAATACAAGTGTAACATTTAATACTTGAGAGGCGAGGATACTCAATCGAAATGGAGGGCTGGGGGCACTTTATCCGTACGAGAGAGGTAAAAAAAGATGGGTTTCACTGAACAGTAAAATGTACTCAGTTCCAGATAATGTATTTACAACCATCAGGGGTTTTTATTTATTTTAAATGCAAATTTCAATATTACAGTAATGAATACAAAAAACACGGGAGAAAAAACGGTGAGGGCTATTTTCTGTATAAATCATGATTTGTTCGGGGGATAAAAATGTGTGTTCGGGGGATGAATTGGTACAGCTGTACGTGCCAGGGTTTTCCTTAGGGGAAACTCTAACCCCTCCTATCCTATCTGCTTGTAAACTGGTACAGATTTCCCTTTGCATTGACAGAGATGTTAAAAAGTATAAAAATACACAAGCGGAACCACCTGACATTTCCATAGCGTATTGTGATATGTGATAATATACTGGGAACATTTAAAAGAGACTGTAGTAGCAGTGATGTGCTCCTAGGGACCCAAAATCACACTGCCCCAGTGAGCATTGATCAGACCATTCATTCAAACAAATCCACTAAATTTACCATGAATCATGGTAAAATGAAATATGCATGTAAATAAAATATTCACGTCTACTCTCAGTACCTATCTATCTACTTACGTATATCTACTTACGTATGGTAACATGGTACATAGGTATGTAGGTTTTTTACTTTTTTTTTAAACAAGGAAAGCAATTAGTAAGATTAAATTCTACATACGCTTACGTGAGTGAAGCAACGGCTAAGCAAACAAATTCTGGAAAGAAAATGTAATAAACTCCCTCTCTCGAGAGTCTGCATTTTCCAGAAGGGCTTCATCATCATAATCGTTTTTCCTCCATGTCCCATGCCACCCTCATTTCCCCCAAATGCCTTTCTCGTCTCCTTGAGAGGAGATGGCAGAAATGCCACGTCTAGACATTTCAGATTTTCTTAGATTTCACAGAAAACTCGTCGCTTTTATAGATTTCTTATGTAAACTTTCTCTACCTGACGTACAAGATTTTAGTAAACATAAAACACACAAACAATGGGCTTGATTTGCTGTGCTGAATTATAAAATAAGTAATAATGCAGATTGTACCTATGTACCTGAAGAACTACTATATAGCAGAATATTTTACTTCCTATACGAATGCTAAATGCTATATATACCCTCTTTCTTGATAGATTTCTATTCAGAGACCCCCTTGAAAAAGGTTGAATCTAGGATGTAGGTACCTATGTGTTACTAGGTACTTAGCACCTAATAGAAAACTTTTTCATCCTGAAAACTCCCACTACCTACCTACATGTGGGAAGCTGTCCCCACACTTAAGACGAACATACTTGTGTTGAAAATCTGGAAACAAACTATTTAATAAATAAAATAGGAGAAAATAATGATTTTCCGAACAACTGAGCTTTTCATTTTATAAAATGAAAAAGTTTTTCCAAACAAGGTGATTGCATGCTGTCCAGAGCCTATACGGGAAAAATAATATTAATACCTACTTTTTCCACTTCTTCTTGGTCTTGATGAAAGTTTTGATTTACGAACTTTCCGCCTAAAAGCAAAATAATGTTTCGGAGGAGATTATACAGTAAAGTTGACAGCTTGAATTCTCCAATACAAGTGCTGAGTCTTTGGCAAACTTTTTTTTCGCCTCCTTCTTCTCCTCTTCTTCCTCCTCCTCCTCCTCCACGTCCTTGTCACCTCCTCCTTCCTCCTTTTCTTCTTTTCCAACCAACTGTACACCGATGTTCCAGTTCTGTCCATTTCTCTCCTTTTCATTCCTCTTCTTCTTCCCTCGTCTCCTTATGTCACTTGATGTCCAAGACTGATAGTAAAGTTGACAGCTTGAATTCTCCAATACAAGTGCTGAGTCTTTGGCAAACTTTTTTTTCGGCTCCTTCTTCTCCTCTTCTTCCTCCTCCTCCACATCTTCGTCACCTCCTCCTTCCTCCTTTTCTTCTTTTCCAACCAACTGTACACCGATGTTCCAGTTCTATCCATTTCTCCCCTTTTCATTCCTCTTCTTCTTCCCTCGTCTCCTTATGTCACTTGATGTCCAAGACTGTGTTCAAAGATCTCTCCTTCTCTCATCTCTTCCCCCTAGTCTTAGCAATGGCCTCTTGTCCTACCTCTTTACTCTGTTCCTCCCTCCCCCAAGAATGACCGATGATCCACACCTAATTATAGTTGGATTTTATGTCCTCTTGTCATGAAGGCACGGGCACATTCACCAAAAAATGTGCACCAGAATATCAGATACCCGGATACCTGAAAATCTTACACTGTCCAAGATAGTGAAGTCCCGCGCTTCCTTCCACACCCCGTGGGCACTGAAGACGACAGTTCATATTATTGACATTAAAAATACATTTTGTCAAATCTATTCTATTAAAGGATCCTAGGTTTCCAACGTTCAAAAACAAACATCATTAAAAATCCTCGTCCTATCCCTCCAAAAGTGGGTCAACGAAGACAGATTACCTTGACGGGGAAATCCGTTCTAGTAAAGTCACCGGTGATGTGAAATTTTGTAACGTTACGTACGTTAGAGAGGAAAAGCCCAGGAGATTTCAAACTGCGAGAGGAACACAAATTATAAAGGACATTTTTTTTTTTTTAACAGGGAACAGGACTCTTGATGTTGTTTTTTAGCTGATGTCTGCTGTAACTGTAAGGTTTTCATTTTATTTAATTTTTAAGTATATTTTTGGTGTAGAGTAGACCTACTTATACTAACTAATAGATACGAGACCTACTTATACTAACTAGTAGATATCTTCAAGTTATCTCATTCTACAGTTCTATATAATCCATATATTCTCTTTCTGGTAGGTAGTGTAGGTAGGTACCTACTAAGAAAAGTACAAACGTCCTACAAATCTACCAATCTTAATCTGATAAATATTATTTCAAAACAGATTTTCCGCCTCGAGAAATTTTCCATTATATATTTTTTTCCGATTCATGCTAAACTTTTTTATGTTACCTATAAGTATAGCCTTTAGGTATATTTTTCGAATAAATAATAAATACATCTCTTATCTTTTCTTTTTGTTATTTTTTAATCCATATAAAACGATGCCCTAGTGTTGTGCAAAGAATTTCAATCGGTATCGATACCTCCCTCCATAAGTACATAGATTACATAGGGTAGAAACCTGTACCTAGGTACTTCTTGTTCTTATTTATACTCTTTTTATTGTGGTTACCTATTTTTTATCAGATTACCTTGTTATTGATAGGAGCTCGTTCTTTTGAAAGAATGACGCCACATTTTTTTTTTTTTTTTTTTTTTTTTCATTTGAATTAGATTTCAAATGTAGATAATAAAAATAATAAAAAAAATACTACATAAAGGATTTTCGTCTTTTTTGAAATTGAAAATTCAACTTTTTCATATTTTCTTTCACTTCTTTCGTTTGAATTCGTAGCAGAATGAGTTGTGTATGATAGAATGTTACATTGCTCCTCACTCTAACTCAACAATATAAAACAACAATCCTAATAATTCCCAATAACACAAAATAAAAGCACAATGTCACACAGTAATTACAACTCGCCCATTCCGGTGAAAAAGTTCGACAGTTTGAGCTGCTACAACTCGCCAGTTCCAGTCAGGAAGAACTATGGAGAGTCCGTGTCTTGCTACAATTCCCCTGCCCGGACTCTCAAGTTTCCCTGCCACAATTCTCCGGCCAGAAGTCTGGGAGGTGATCCGTCCTCAAGAACGGAATCGGAAAATGAAGGGATAGGACGAGGATTTTTAATGATGTTTGTTTTTGAACGTTGGAAACCTAGGATCCTTTAATAGAATAGAGCTTGTTTATTCTGCTTGGATAGGCCTGGATTTGGGATATATTAGGTTTTAAATACACCTTTATCGGGAGTAGGTACCTACATAGGTCTATGTCTAATTAGCATAGTGGCCATTAATTAGGTACCTATACCTATTGATAACTGACCTGACCTGATCCCAAAGGTTCTACTAATCCTAGTTCCCTCCTATCAACCTTCTGAATTTGAAAGGAGGACCAAGATAGCTCATACCATTAAAACAATTTGTGCTAGCCTAATAAAACTAGGCCACAAAGTTCATAAAATAACGGAGGAGTTTCTAAAACGTCAAAATATGTTGGTATGTAGGTATATGAAAACAATTTGTGCTAGCCTAATAAAACTAGGCCACAAAGTTCATAAAATAACGGAGGAGTTTCTAAAACGTCAAAATATGTTGGTATATATTGGGGATAGGACGAGGATTTTTAATGATGTTTGTTTTTGAACGTTGGAAACCTAGGATCCTTTAATAGAATAGAGCTTGTTTATTCTGCTGGGATAGGCCTGGATTTGGGATATATTATGTTTTAAATACACCTTTATCGGGAGTACCTACATAGGTCTATGTCTAATTAACATAGTGGCCATTAATTAGGTGCCTATACCTATTGATAACTGACCTGACCTGATCCCAAAGGTTCTACTAATCCTAGTTCCCTCCTATCAACCTTCTGAATTTGAAAGGAGGACCAAGATAGCTCATACCATTAAAACAATTTGTGCTAGCCTAATAAAACTAGGCCACAAAGTTCATAAAATAACGGAGGAGTTTCTAAAACGTCAAAATATGTTGGTATATATTGCTCCCCATCCGTGGCACAAGCTCCGGCTTTTACGGATGGGTATACCATTTGTTGCCTATTTATTTAACTGAGAGAATTGTACTGAAAAACTAATAAATGGAAACTTATAAAATAAAATAAAATATAGGTATTATAAATACGAGTATTAGACGAGTACATTGGTGATTTTGGTATTTACCTATAATATTTTAACGTTATCTATCTACATACTTACCATAAATGCTACCCAACATAAATAAAGTAAGTAGGTACAACCGCGATTTAACTGTGGGAGGGTCAAACATCAACTACCCATTGGGGTAGGGGTTATCTACATACTTACCATAAATGCTACCCAACATAAATAAAGTAAGTAGGTACAACCGCGATTTAACTGTGGGAGGGTCAAACATCAAATACCCTTCTGGGTTGGGGCAAATAGATTGGTCTGACAAAAGCGTCGAACATTCATTTTAATAAACTGCAATAAAAATGTAAATTCAACCTGGAATGACATTTATACTGCAGGGGCGATTAACGATATTTACCTAACGGTAATAGTCTGCGGTCTGCGGTCAGGTAGTTAATGGAAACGATAAAAAATACGCGAACCAGTGTCGATGCTATGGAAGGTGAAAATCCAAACAGTAACGCTAAAGACTTTTTTACAAGGATTACATATTTCTTAGAGAACATGGTGGAGAATACAACTTTTTAACAAGTAGGTATCACACCCATTTCCTAAACACATATAAAAATCTGGTGTGAACATCACACGACTTTCCTTATCCTATTGAATGATGCTTATTTGAGTGTTCCTTTACCCTAACTTTTAAAAGCCATCGTATCACGTACGAATCACCAAATGGCCACTGTAGACGTAATAATTCAGGACCCTGAGAATGGAGAAGAGGGGAGATAAAGAATCCTAAGGGAGGGGAAATAAAGGATCCTGAGAGAGGAAAGGGGAGGGGGATAAGCCACAGTTTATTACATTTTCTTTCCAGAATTTGTTTGCTTAGCCGTTGCTTCACTCACGTAAGCGTATGTAGAATTTAATCTTACTAATTGCTTTCCTTGTTTAAAAAAAAAGTAAAAAACCTACATACCTATGTACCATGTTACCATACGTAAGTAGATATACGTAAGTAGATAGATAGGTACTGAGAGTAGACGTGAATATTTTATTTACATGCATATTTCATTTTACCATGATTCATGGTAAATTTAGTGGATTTGTTTGAATGAATGGTCTGATCAATGCTCACTGGGGCAGTGTGATTTTGGGTCCCTAGGAGCACATCACTGCTACTACAGTCTCTTTTAAATGTTCCCAGTATATTATCACATATCACAATACGCTATGGAAATGTCAGGTGGTTCCGCTTGTGTATTTTTATACTTTTTAACATCTCTGTCAATGCAAAGGGAAATCTGTACCAGTTTACAAGCAGATAGGATAGGAGGGGTTAGAGTTTCCCCTAAGGAAAACCCTGGCACGTACAGCTGTACCAATTCATCCCCCGAACACACATTTTTATCCCCCGAACAACGAGAGAGGTAAAAAAAGATGGGTTTCACTGAACAGTAAAATGTACTCAGTTCCAGATAATGTATTTACAACCATCAGGGGTTTTTATTTATTTTAAATGCAAATTTCAATATTACAGTAATGAATACAAAAAACACGGGAGAAAAAACGGTGAGGGCTATTTTCTGTATAAATCATGATTTGTTCGGGGGATAAAAATGTGTTCGGGGGATGAATTGGTACAGCTGTACGTGCCAGGCTTTTCCTTAGGGGAAACTCTAACCCCTCCTATCCTATCTGCTTGTAAACTGGTACAGATTTCCTTTTGAATTGGCAGAGATGTTAAAAAGTATAAAAATACACAAGTGGAACCACCTGACATTTCCATAGCGTATTGTGATATGTGATAATATGCTGGGAACATTTAAAAGAGACTGTATAGTAGCAGTGATGTGCTCCTAGGGACCCAAAATCACACTGCCCCAGTGAGCATTGATCAGACCATTCATTCCAACAAATCCACTAAATTTACCATGAATCATGGTAAAATGAAATATACATCGTATATAAATAAAAGATTCAGGTCTACTCTCAGTACCTATCTATCTACTTACGTACATATTTAGGTAATTAAGATAACACAAAACATGGTAACATGGTAACATGGTACATAGGTATGTAGGTTTTTTACTTTTTTTTTGAAACAAGGAAAGCAATTAGTAAGATTAAATTCTACATACGCTTACGTGAGTGAAGCAACGGCTAAGCAAACAAATTCTGGAAAGAAAATGTAATAAACTCCTTCTCTCGAGAGTCTGCATTTTCCAGAAGGGCTTCATCATCATAATCGTTTTTCCTCCATGTCCCATGCCACCCTCATTCCCTCCAAATGTCTTTCTCGTCTCCTTGAGAGGAGATGGCAGAAATGCCACGTCTAGACATTTCAGATTTTCTTAGATTTCACAGAAAACTCGTCGCTTTTATAGATTTCTTATGTAAACTTTCTCTACCTGACGTACAAGATTTTTGTAAACATAAAACACACAAACAATAGGCTGGATTTGCTGTGCTGAATTATAAAATAAGTAATAATGCAGATTGTACCTATGTACCTGAAGAACTACTATATAGCAGAATATTTTACTTCCTATACGAATGCTAAATGCTATATATACCCTCTTTCTTGATAGATTTCAATTCAGAGACCCCCTAGAAAAAGGTTGAATCTAGGATGTATGTGTTTCTAGGTACTTAGCACCTAATAGAAAACTTTTTCATCCTGAGAACTCCCACTACCTACATGTGGGAAGCTGTCCCCACACTTAAGACGAACATACTTGTGTTGAAAATCTGGAAAACAAACTATTTAATAAATAAAATAGAAATCGTTTTTCCTCCATGTCCCATGCCACCCTCATTTCCCCCAAATGTCTTTCTCGTCTCCTTGAGAGGAGATGGCAGAAATGCCACGTCTAGACATTTCAGATTTTCTTAGATTCACAGAAAACTCGCCGCTTTTACAGATTTCTTATGTAAACTTTCTATTTGACGTACCTACCTACGTAGATTTTTGTAAACATAAAACACACAAACAATAGACTTGGATTTGCTGTGCTCTGTGCTGAATTATAAAATAATAATACAGGTTGTACGTATGTAGGTACCTGAAGAACTATATGCTATTTTACTTCCTATACCTATACGAATGCTATAGGTACTTTCTTTCTTGTGATAGATTTCTATTTTATCATCGTAAAGCTTTCAAGGTTTCAAAGACCTCCTAGGAAAAGGTTAAATCTAGGATGTGTGTGTGTTATGTCTTATGTATTAGTAATAGTAATGGAAAACCCTTTCATCCTGAAAACTCCCAATACATGTTATGTGGGAAGCTGTCCCCACACTTAAGACGAACACACTTGTGTTGGAAATCTGGAAAACAAACTATTTAATAAATAAAATAGGAATTAGTAAGATTAAATTCTACATACGCTTACGTGAGTGAAGCAACGGCTAAGCAAACAAATTCTGGAAAGAAAATGTAATAAACTCCCTCTCTCGAGAGTCTGCATTTTCCAGAAGGGCTTCATCATCATAATCGTTTTTCCTCCATGTCCCATGCCACCCTCATTTCCCCCAAATGCCTTTCTCGTCTCCTTGAGAGGAGATGGCAGAAATGCCACGTCTAGACATTTCAGATTTTCTTAGATTTCACAGAAAACTCGTCGCTTTTATAGATTTCTTATGTAAACTTTCTCTACCTGACGTACAAGATTTTTGTAAACATAAAACACACAAACAATAGGCTGGATTTGCTGTGCTGAATTATAAAATAAGTAATAATGCAGATTGTACCTATGTACCTGAAGAACTACTATATAGCAGAATATTTTACTTCCTATACGAATGCTAAATGCTATATATACCCTCTTTCTTGATAGATTTCTATTCAGAGACCCCCTTGAAAAAGGTTGAATCTAGGATGTAGGTACCTATGTGTTACTAGGTACTTAGCACCTAATAGAAAACTTTTTCATCCTGAAAACTCCCACTACCTACCTACATGTGGGAAGCTGTCCCCACACTTAAGACGAACATACTTGTGTTGAAAATCTGGAAACAAACTATTTAATAAATAAAATAGGAGAAAATAATGATTTTCCGAACAACTGAGCTTTTCATTTTATAAAATGAAAAAGTTTTTCCAAACAAGGTGATTGCATGCTGTCCAGAGCCTATACGGGAAAAATAATATTAATACCTACTTTTTCCACTTCTTCTTGGTCTTGATGAAAGTTTTGATTTACGAACTTTCCGCCTAAAAGCAAAATAATGTTTCGGAGGAGATTATACAGTAAAGTTGACAGCTTGAATTCTCCAATACAAGTGCTGAGTCTTTGGCAAACTTTTTTTCGCCTCCTTCTTCTCCTCTTCTTCCTCCTCCTCCACGTCCTTGTCACCTCCTCCTTCCTCCTTTTCTTCTTTTCCAACCAACTGTACACCGATGTTCCAGTTCTGTCCATTTCTCTCCTTTTCATTCCTCTTCTTCTTCCCTCGTCTCCTTATGTCACTTGATGTCCAAGACTGAGTTCAAAGATCTCTCCTTCTCTCATCTCTTCCCCCTAGTCTTAGCAATGGCCTCTTGTCCTACCTCTTTACTCTGTTCCTCCCTCCCCCAAGAATGACCGATGATCCACACCTAATTATAGTTGGATTTTATGTCCTCTTGTCATGAAGGCACGGGCACATTCACCAAAAAATGTGCACCAGAATATCAGATACCCGGATACCTGAAAATCTTACACTGTCCAAGATAGTGAAGTCCCGCGCTTCCTTCCACACCCCGTGGGCACTGAAGACGACAGTTCATATTATTGACATTAAAAATACATTTTGTCAACATGACACTTTTGGACTTTTCTCTAAAGAAAGCACAGGAACAGGAAGAGGTGTAACGGCCATCCCAAAAGTTTTGGACGTCTCAGAATACCCCCTTCTCTGATGTTACCCTTCTTCTCTGCCGTTACCGAGGGTGAAACTGAAACTTATTCTCCTTTTTCTTTATGTTAATGTCACAGGGAACTTTGGACTTATCGGGCAAGTTTTCCTATTCAAAAGAAACACCTATATGTCTCTATCTGTACTCTTTCTACGTATTCCTGCCTGGGTAGGTTAGTTTCCGGATTTATTCAGCATCATATTGGTATGTTGTGTTCGGATTTTGTTCGATTTTACACCCATTCACCCAGAAATTTGTACACGAGTTTTTTCACTCGTGCATCTTCCGTAGCCAGTGGAGGCTTGATGTGGCCTTAACAAAAAGTAATGAGATCCCATCTGGCCTATAAACAGAAACTAAAAAAAATCAATGATTTTCAATTTAAGTAATCCAGACTCTCAAGAGGTCCACAAAAGTATCTCCAGTCCAAGGATCTTTGGTCTTAAAAGCGAATAAAATTTTTTCCCCATATTTCCCTATCCTTTTTTTGCCATTCTGAAAAGAAACCAAAAGAGGAACATCTAATCGAATTATGTAAACTCAAATAAGTCCAAAGATGGAAAATTCCACTTCGGGTTGAAATAATTCAGGCAAAGAAATTATCAGACTTGAAACCGTGGCATTTTAGGGGGGAAGCAGGAATTTAGGGGAGCCAGACCCGTCATGATTTAGGGGTTTTCATGCAGCACTAATATATTGTTCTGGCATTTATAACCCATTTTTCTGGGTGCGCGAACTCAATACGGGTCTGTGGAGTGGAGAGATTTGTTGATGAAGCATTAGAATAGAAATAGAATAAAACTGCCAATACCTATAATAATGTAGGTATAGGTACCTATAATAATGTAGGTATATAGGTACCTGTAATAATATTTCGGATAGCTATTCAAATGCACTGTAGGTACATAGATAATGGACCCTATATTGGAAAATGTCCAATAGCAAAAGGCAATGCTTGAACAATTTCTTCTCCATCAAAAAAGCTGTGGACCATTACATTACCATACTATTTTTGGTTTGTTCTTCGGATTTTTCCCGGTTTCGGGTATTTGACCAATTGTTTTGCTAGAATACTAGATAAGTATAGATGTTCTAGTTTCTACCTATGTCTATGCACCTACATACATCTAAATTTAATTTGACAGCTTCACCTAAATTTAATAAATGAATGCAATATCTTGTTCATACCTAGGTACCTACTTACGAGTTCCTTCCCCACAGAGTTCTAACAGAAAATTCAAACAAAAGAGACAGACGAGAGAAAAGAAGAAAATGAGAAAAGGAAATGCCATTACCAGAACTCCGAAAAGATCGCACGTAGCTATAGATCTTGATAACTTCAATACCGAAATATTTTTTTTTTTTTTTTTTTAAAAAATTCAAATATTAGGTACGAACCTCTTCAGTCTATGTAAGATCATGCTTACCAGAACTTCCATAGAAAGAAAAAGAAGATGTGTATTTGAAATTGTTCATCAAAATGATCAAACTATTTTTTGGCTTTACCTACATTTTTCCCCGCGATTGATAAATGGCCCAACAGCAAAACACGTTTTGAGGTCCCTAGAGCCTAAATCCAAAATTTCAGCCATTGGTCCGTGTGTGTGTCTGTGTGTCCGTGTGTCTGTAAACAAAATATCTCGAGAACGGTAAGAGCTAGAGACTTGAAATTTGGTATGTAGATGTCAAATGTGACAAGGATGCGACACAAAACGTTTGGTTGAGATGGTTGCTGCGCTTGGCGGTATTTTGACCGCTTTTGGACAGATTTCGACCGTTTTTTGGCGGTTTTCAGCTATAGCGACAAAACGGTTAGAGATATTGTAAAAGTTAAGGTAAATAAGCATCAATCAATAGGATAAGGAAAGTCGTGTGATGTTCACACCAGATTTTTGAAATAAATATACCTAGTTAAATATAAACAAGCTGGGCCCGTCCCTCCGGGAATTATTTAGCCCGTAGTTTATTCGATCAGTACCTATGTACCTACCTAATTTGTTTAATATTCAGTTTATTATTATTCTTGATTTGATTTTTTGATTTTACTTTCATGTAATGATTTAAAATCAAGACTGGAGCCCGTTCTCCCTTTATTCCCAATATAATGTTTAAGTCACCCATCCATTTATTGGCCTTGCTCGACGTAGCTTAACATAGGTGACGCTAACATCGGTCTTAAATGATCGACTGAAGTGTTATCTAAAACTTTCTCTCTTTGAGTTCATAGGTCGTCGCGACAAATTTCAAGATCAGAGCTTATTTGTGTGAGAAAATGTGAAAAAAATCCCGCAAAAACCAGTTTTTTTTGGTTTTTTGGCTTTATGGTTTTCTGGACAAAATTTGCACCACCATTTTCGTGATCCTGGTAAAAAGACCTTTAATTTGATATATAGGTCGACCAGGTTTGGATAAGTCCTTCTATGGGGACAGACAGACTGACTGACTGACGGACAGACCGACCGACACCGAAGCGAATACAATAGTCCGTCCACTATACCTTTTATTATTAGTAATAATAAAGGCAGGACGGACTAAAAAGCTGTGGACCATTACATTACCATACTATTTTTGGTTTGTTCTTCGGATTTTTCCCGGTTTCGGGTATTCGACCAATTATTTTGCTAGAATACTAGATAAGTATAGATGTTCTAGTTTCTACCTATGTCTATGCACCTATAACATACATCTAAATTTAATTTGACAGCTTCACCTAAATTTCATAAATGAATGCGATATCTTGTTCATACCTAGGTAACGAGTTCCTTCCCCACAGAGTTCTAACGGAAAATTCAAACAAAAGAGACAGACGAGAGAAAAGAAGAAAATGAAAAAAGGAAATGCCATTACCAGAACTCCGAAAAGAGGAGGTAGCTATTATAGATCTTGATAACTTCAATACCGAAATATTAAAAAAAAAAGCTTTAATAGCCTTTTCAAATATTAGGTACGAACCTCTTCAGTCTCTGTAAGATCATGCTTACCAGAACTTCCATAGAAAGAAAAAGAAGATGTGTTTTTGAAATTGTTCATCAAAATGATCAAACTATTTTTTGGCTTTACCTAACATTTTTCCCCGCGATTGATAAAGGGTTCAACAGTAGGGGTCCACTTGTGAACCAATTTCGCTAGGCTGGATTTGGACGATTGAACCCACGCCCTCCTGATTACCAAACGAGTGCCTCTTGCTCACTGCACCACCGAGGCAGGTGATAATTCTATCCTAATTTCCTCCTATAACTCCTATTCTATTGTCTTAATTTTCTCCAAAATTCCTTCGAGGACCAAAGAGGTGGCGGAAATAATTACTCCCCTTTCTCCCTACATTAGGGTTCATCATAAACAAGGGTTTATAATTCCGGCCAATGATAATGGAAATGCAACCCGGTACACAATGAGATCATCCAAAATTCCTTCGAGGACCAAAGAGGTGGCGGAAATAATTACTCCCCTTTCTCCCTACATTAGGGTTCATCATAAACAAGGGTTTACATATATTTAATTCCGGCCAATGATAATGGAAATGCAACCCGGCACACAATGAGATCGAACTTAGCGATAGAGACATAAATTGAATTCAAACAAATGACTGGAAAGATAACAATGCAATTCGCGACTCGTCGGGGGCGAATCCTAAAAGATGAGGGTGGTGGAATTTTCTGTGCGGAAGAATAAATTAGTAAAATGGTAAATGGAACATGGGCTGTACGTTACCCTATACCTTGTTTACCAGAAGAATTGTACTACTCCTTCACCCTGGATTTCCAATAGGGATTCTCAGGAGTAATCACTCGTATATTGTAGAAAGTAGTATAATTATGTATCTATAACTACCTCGGTACCACTTTTTGAGTTTTTACCACCAAATTATTCATGGGTGTACTCCCTATTAAGTAGCAATCAGACAATGCAATTCGCGACTCGTCGGGGGCGAATCCTAAAAGATGAGGGTGGTGGAGTTTTCTGTGCGGAAGAATAAATTAGTAAAATGGTAAATGGAACATGGGCTGTACCCTGTACCTTGTATACCAGAAGAACTGTACTCTGTACATCTGTACTACTCCTTCACCCTGGATTTCCAATAGGGATTCTCAGGAGTAATCTCTATCTACCTTCCTCGGTATCACTTTTTGAGTTTTCACCACCAAATTATTTATGGGTGTAGGTACTCCCTATTAGCAATCAGTATATTAGATATCTTTTCCACCCTTTTTACTTTCCTTATCCTATAGGAAGGAAAGTAATGTAATCGGGTCAAATTTTCGATGGTCAGTTTTTAGTGCCAGAACACGTTTTGAGGTCCCTAGAGCCTAAATCCAAAGTTTCAGCCATTGGTCCGTGTGTGTGTCTGTCTGTGTGTCTGTCTGTCTGTCTGTCTGTGTGTGTGTCTGTCTGTCTGTAAACAAAATATCTCCAGAATCTATTACCGTTAGGTAAATATCGTTAATCGCCCCTGCAGTATAAATGTCATTCCAGGTTGAATTTACATTTTTATTGCAGTTTATTAAAATGAATGTTCGACGCTTTTGTCAGACCAATCTATTTGCCCCAACCCAGAAGGGTATTTGATGTTTGACCCTCCCACAGTTAAATCGCGGTTGTACCTACTTACTTTATTTATGTTGGGTAGCATTTATGGTAAGTATGTAGATAGATAACGTTAAAATATTATAGGTAAATACCAAAATCACCAATGTACTCGTCTAATACTCGTATTCATATACCTACATACCAACATATTTTGACGTTTTAGAAACTCCTCCGTTATTTTACGAACTTTGTGGACTAGTTTTATTAGGCTAGCACAAATTGTTATAATGGTATGAGCTATCTTGGTCCTCCTTTCAAATTCAGAAGGTTGATAGGAGGGAACTAGGATTAGTAGAACCTTTGGGATCAGGTCAGGTCAGTTATCAATAGGTATAGGTACCTAATTAATGGCCACTATGCTAATTAGACATAGACCTATGTAGGTACCTACTCCCGATAAAGGTGTATTTAAAACCTAATATATCCCAAATCCAGGCCTATCCAAGCAGAATAAACAAGCTCTATTCTGTTAAAGGATCCTAGGTTTCCAACGTTCAAAAACAAACATCATTAAAAATCCTCGTCCTATCCCTCCAAAAGTGGGTCAACGAAGACAGATTACCTTGACGGGGAAATCCGTTCTAGTAAAGTCACCGGTGATGTGAAATTTTGTAACGTTACGTACGTTAGAGAGGAAAAGCCCAGGAGATTTCTAACTGCGAGAGGAACACAAATTATAAAGGACATTTTTTTTTTTTTTTGAACAGGGAACAGGACTCTTGATGTTGTTTTTTAGCTGATGTCTGCTGTAACTGTAAGGTTTTCATTTTATTTTTTATTCAATTTTTAAGTATATTTTTGGTGTAGAGTAGACCTACTTATACTAACTAGTAGATACGAGTATCTTTAAGTTATCTCATTCTACAGTTCTATATAATCCATATTCTCTACACACAAGCCATGATTCTGGTAGGTAGTGTAGGTACTAAGAAAAGTACAAAAGTACAAACGTGCTACAAATCTACCAATCTTAATCTGATAAATATTATTTCAAAACAGATTTTCCGCCTCGAGAAATTTTCCATTATATATTTTTTTCCATGCTAAACTTTTTTATGTTACCTATAAGTATAGCCTTTAGGTATATTTTTCGAATAAATAATAAATACATCTCTTATCTTTTCTTTTTGTTATTTTTTAATCCATATAAAACGATGCCCTAGTGTTGTGCAAAGAATTTCAATCGATATCGATATACCTTCCTCCATAAGTACATTAGACTACATATTATATGGGGTAGAAACCTGTACCTAGGTACTTTTTGTTCTTATTATCCATATAAAACGATGCCCTAGTGTTGTGCAAAGAATTTCAATCGATATCGATATACCTTCCTCCATAAGTACATTAGACTACATATATGGGGTAGAAACCTGTACCTAGGTACTTCTTGTTCTTATTTATATACTCTTTTTATTGTGGTTACCTATTTATCAGATTACCTTGTTATTGATAGGAGCTCGTTCTTTTGAAAGAATGACGCCAATATTAATCCATCTCAATTCCAAAATGGGACACAATTTCCAGGCCGAGCTTAAAAGAACCTAATGAGCTTTTAAACACTTAATGACATTTGAGATCTCTCAATTCCAAAATAGGACACAATTTCCAGGCCGAGCTTAAAAGAACCAAATGAGCTTTTAAACACTTCATGACATTTGAGATCTCTCATATTGTAAAAGTTAGGGTAAAAGAACACTCAAATAAGCATCATTCAATAGGATAAGGAAAGTCGTGTGATGTCCACACCAGATTTTTTTTTCTGTACCATATTTTTGATTTCTCACTGACTCACGCTCGAAAGTCAGCAAAAACCAGAGTTCCGAATTTGTGAATGTGTGAGCCGTCATGCCGTTACATATACAGGAAGTTGTCATCGTTTTCGACTGAACAACTCCACAAAGTTCAGCAGTAAAATAACACAAGAAAAGTTTTATTGTAATGCGGGAAAGATTTATGGGGATCCCTCTCTTTCCCTTTTCCTTCCTTCAAACCCCTCTATGAGATCCCGTCCTCCCCCGAGAAAGTGTTAAGTGGATTAATTCTGAACTTGCCGAAATGTAGGTACTTTGCATTTTCCAAACTAGTTGTGAAAAGTAAAAACCTAATATGTATCAATACTACATAGCTATAGTAGCTCGTAGCTATAGTAGCTCGGTGGTAGGTATAGATTATTCCATGTTTGGGTTGTAGGATTTGAAAATACATCCCGGTCTCTAGCAAAGAGTCTCTAGGAAGATTTTTTTATAGCCAAATTCACACCTTGGGCCTAGGGCCTAGGTCATTCATTCTCTTCCAGTTTCCCAAATTCCCATTTTCTATGAGTTATCATTTAGTTACTGTGTAAGAAGAGGCAACGAAATACACAAAATTTTCCTGTACAACGCCATGTTGAATTTCCTTCGTGTTCAAACTTTCACAACCGGAAGTGCGCACCCATATCTTTCTACCCCGAGAAGTTAAAGTAGAACAATTTATAGTTTCCTGTCGGGGCGCAATTATTCTTTTCTCTCTCGTTCTTGCATTTCTGCAAATAAAATTTTTTACACTCACATTATTTCGTACTTGTCTTGTGTTTTCGCAATTAAAATTGTCTGCCGTTTTTATGGAATCACTGTGATGGTGAAGATTCTTTCATTAGACGTTCCTTGGATACTTGGATTCATTTCTTGTCGCTTTATACGCTTAGCAGGGTACCTAACCTGATGTGTAGTTTTAAGATCCATACTCCTCAATATTCGAAAACGTTTTTAATTTTAATAAACGGTACATTACAGTGTGTAAAACATATGCTGATGCTGGACCTTTTTCAACTCAAGCTCACATCCCTTCTAGAACACGGGAAAGATTAAAATTCAGTGGTGCTGAAGCAAGCTAATGAATTCAATGTCTGTGGGGATGCTAAAGCATCAAAATATTATATCGCTTTTTTATGGCAAGCCGCATAACATCCCTTCTAGAACACAGGAAAGAGTAAAATTCAATGGTGCTGAAGCAACCTAATGAATTCAATGTCTGTGGGGATGCTAAAGCATCAAAATATTATATCGCTTTTTTATGGAAAGCCGCATAAGCTCCAAATTCTAAATAAATAATACGAACTGTCCACAGTTTCCACCGCCTTTGTGTTTGTTTCGTAGCCTGCAGATGCAGCAGTTCCGGCCTTTGCACGGAAGCACGCACTGAAAGATTTCATAGAATATTATGAAAATGCCTCCAGGTCACCATTTCGTCCCTCCTGAACAAATATTATTGCTCCTCTTTCATGTTTATTTTTGTCAAGTCTTTTCCCCTTCTGTAATCGGATTATTATTTTATGTCATCAGCTTCTTACATCTTACATGTCGAGCGATGTAGTTTTTTGTTCCACAGCACAGTTTTCAGTAACCTTTCATACAAGACATGCTTACAGCCATGTTCATAGAAGAAAATATGTATTTTTATTTCTCCAAGAAAATAAAACTGCGTGAGAAAAAAACATTATTTTTATTTACATAACATACGGAAGCACGCACTGAAAGATTTCATAGAATATTATGAAAATGCCTCCAGGTCACCATTTCGTCCCTCCTGAACAAATATTATTGCTTCTCTTTCATGTTTATTTTTGTCAAGTCTTTTCCCCTTCTGTAATCGGATTATTATTTTTATGTCATCAGCTTCTTACATCTTACATGTCGAGCGATGTAGTTTTTTGTTCCACAGCACTTCAGCCTTTATGTTTTTGAATGTTTTTTTCTTTCTCCTAATGCTTTGTGTTGGGTATAAACCTGTAAGTTTCCTTAGAAAATTGTTTGTACCTACCTTATTTCCTTAGTAGGTACCTCATACACCTGAGTTCTAGCTTTAGAATACCGTTGTGGCTATTTCTCGTGCAAATATGCTGTAATCGAAGAACATCCAAAATAATGTTTCGGAGGAGATTATACAGTAAAGTTGACAGCTTGAATTCTCCAATACAAGTGCTGAGTCTTTGGCAAACTTTTTTTCGCCTCCTTCTTCTCCTCTTCTTCCTCCTCCTCCACGTCCTTGTCACCTCCTCCTTCCTCCTTTTCTTCTTTTCCAACCAACTGTACACCGATGTTCCAGTTCTGTCCATTTCTCTCCTTTTCATTCCTCTTCTTCTTCCCTCGTCTCCTTATGTCACTTGATGTCCAAGACTGATATCAAAGATCTCTCCTTCTCTCATCTCTTCCCCCTAGTCTTAGCAATGGCCTCTTGTCCTACCTCTTTACTCTGTTCCTCCCTCCCCCAAGAATGACCGATGATCCACACCTAATTATAGTTGGATTTTATGTCCTCTTGTCATGAAGGCACGGGCACATTCACCAAAAAATGTGCACCAGAATATCTGATACCCGGATACCTGAAAATCTTAATACACTGTCCAAGATAGTGAAGTCCCGCGCTTCGTTCCACACCCCGTGGGCACTGAAGATGACAGTTCATATTATTGACATTAAAAATACATTTTGTCAACATGACACTTTTGGACTTTTCTCTAAAGAAAGCACAGGAACAGGAAGAGGTGTAACGGCCATCCCAAAAGTTTTGGACGTCCCAGAATACCCCCTTCTCTGATGTTACCCTTCTTCTCTGCCGTTACCGAGGGTGAAACGACTTTTCTCTAAAGAAAGCACAGGAACAGGAAGAGGTGTAACGGCCATCCCAAAAGTTTTGGACGTCCCAGAATACCCCCTTCTCTGCCGTTACCGAGGGTGAAAAGATAGTGAAGTCCCGCGCTTCCTTCCACACCCCGTGGGCACTGAAGACGACAGTTCATATTATTGACATTAAAAATACATTTTGTCAACATGACACTTCTCGACTTTTCTCTAAAGAAAGCACAGGAACAGGAAGAGGTGTAACGGTCATCCCAAAAGTTTTGGACGTCTCTCAATTCCAAAATAGGACACAATTTCCAGGCCGAGCTTAAAAGAACCAAATGAGCTTTTAAACACTTCATGACATTTGAGATCTCTCGTTTTTTTTTTCTGTACCATATTTTTGATTTCTCACTGACTCACGCTCGAAAGTCAGCAAAAACCAGAGCTCCGAATTTGTGAATGTGTGAGCCGTCATGCCGTTACATATGTATAGAGGAAGTTGTCATCGTTTTCGACTGAACAACTCCACAAAGTTCAGCAGTAAAATAACACAAAAGTTTTATTGTAATGCGGGAAAGATTTATGGGGTCCCTCTCTTTCCCTTTTCCTTCCTTCAAACCCCTCTATGAGATCCCGTCCTCCCTTTCCTTCCTCCCTTCGAACCCCTCTCTCTATGACCGTCTCCTCTATGGGATCCCCTTCCCCTCTCCCTCTCTCCCTTCCTTCCTCCCCTTGAACCCCTCTCTCTATGACCGTCTCCTCTATGGGATCCCCTTCCCCTTCCTTCCTCCCTCCCTTCGAACCCCTCTCTCTATGACCATCTCCTCTATGGGATCCCCTTCCCCTCTCCCTCTCTCCCTTCCTCCCCTTGAACCCCTCTCTCTATGACCTCCCCCCTCCTCTCTATAGGATCCTCTTCTCCTCTCCCTCTCCCCCTCTCTCCATGACCCCTCCCTTTTATGGGATCCCCTTCTCTTTCCCCTCGAACTCCTCCTCTATAGGATCCCGCTCCCTTCCTCCTTCTCCTCTCTCTATGACTCCCCTCTATGGGATCCCTTTCCCCTCTCTCCCTCCCTCCCCCTCTCTCTATGGCCTCATGTTGCGTTCCAATTCCAAAATCCCGAACAGCCTTTCCGCCCCCCCGAACTGGAAATATTAATGAACTTTTGTTTCTCCAGCTGAATGAGAGTTTGCAGGCAATAAAAGTTGGTATGGTAGAGAGAGGCAGAAATAACGGAGAGATAGCCCAGGCAAGGTAGTAAAATGAGCCGTCGGCGTCGAGCGACCATTCGGTAGGTAGATAGGAAGATAGGTATCTATTAAATTTCTTTTATTGAACCCCGGAATTCCGGGAAATAAAAGTCAATATAAGTGATATCTTTAAAGTTATAGCCAAAGGTTCCTTCTGACTATTTCTTCCATCTAAGGGCTACAACTTTAAATTTCTTTTATTGAACCCCGGAATTCCGGGAAATAAAAGTCAATATAAGTGATATCTTTAAAGTTATAGCCAGAGGTTCCTTCTAACCATTTCTTCCATCTAAGGGCTACAACTGTTGGACTCAGAAATCTCAGAATATCTGCAATACACTCATCTCCTGCTCGTAAAATACGTACCTAGATGTTATCCAACTATGATGATCATGTCAAAAAATCATGTCCAGACAAACTGTGGAATAGCGTTTGATATGGTCAAGTCTTTCTTTATGATAGAATTTTTGGACAATTAGAGCTCAAAGACTACCCATATATCTGTTGTTATTTTTCGCAGACAAACGTTATTACCTTACCTTTCATATAGTCCGAGTTCTGAAACTTCTTCAAATAGCTCGGAATGGAAAACAGAACGAGCTTGGAAAAAAAAAAAAAATCTTACCTTTCATATAGTCCGAGTTCTGAAACTTCTTCAAATAGCTCGGAATGGAAAACAGAACGAGCTTGGAAAAAAAAAAAAAATAACTTGATTATGTTTTCACAAATCTTTAAATGTGTTGAAACATAAAAGTGGGGAAGGTACCATTGTTTTGGAAAGCGAAAGCACCAGGAGTACAACAACAATGCAATAATGGAAAACAAAGCTGTGAAAGTTGAATTGAATCTCTCTAATACAATTATACCAGGCGTGGAAAAAGAACAATAAGAAAGAAGAACATATTGAATTACCTACTTAGCATCATTTGCTTTTACCAACCTATGGCATACTGAAATCCGCAAAGCCAATATTAAGAGCAATACTTATTTAAACAGAGTTTTACAACAAGAAGATGAAGAGCCGTTGTCTATTTTACGATTGGCACCATATTTTCAATCCTATTGGGTCTAAGAATGGGAGAATGAATACCCCAGGCGTGGAAAAAGAACAATAAGAAAGAAGAACATATTGAATTACTTAGCATCATTTGCTTTTACCAACCTATGGCATACTGAAATCCGCAAAGGCAATATTAAGAGCAATACTTATTTCCCTGTAGAATTTCTCATCACGCCATTCCTTCATGTTCTTCACACAAACTAACTTGGATGAACTCACACAGCCACACGTTATTGTTGCATCCATAACACTATACCTACCTAGTTTTAATTACTAAAGTTTCACTGTTTAACTTTTTCAATAACTCTTACGGATAAAAACAATATTTATGATTATTTTATGAACGGATAAGGTTTTTATGAGCCTCGTCATTTGAGGGAGAAATTTCGACAATAAAACAGGGTTAGACTTATTATACATATAATCTACAAAATTTCATTTCAATTTTATGATTAGGAAATTCATTTGATCACTTGTAGGCGATCATAAAAACATCAATTTCTTTTCAAAAAGGTCCGAAACAGGGAAGAAAATTTCACCATGATATATCTAATTACCTATTGGTGTCTTTATGTATGGCTAGTTGGATAGATACATAGATTAGATAGGTGCATGAATAATCTTGGTGGGGTGGTGGGTCACGTCTCCAAGTTTTCATAAAAATATACGAAACTGAAGACAAAATGTGACAATTTCTTTCTTGGCATATGAATTATAAATTTTCAAAACTAAAAATATCTAATCTTGGTATGTGACAATTTCTTTCTTGGCATATGAATTATAAATTTTCAAAACTAAAAATATCTAATCTTGGTATGGAAGATGAAAATTCAATAACTTTACTAAAGTTTTCACGTACAAAAAAGTTATACCTTCCCCGCTTGAATATTGATGCTGGGTGCAATATTGATAGAATGTATTCCATCAGAATTTATACCAGGATGAGCGTCATTTATCTCCTGTCTTGTCCCATTTCTACATTTTCATTTTATCACTCTGCTCAATCACGTCCCAGTGCCAGTGCCACAATTTTTTCTGCAATGGTTGCATTTCAATTGAATTTCAAACGACAAAATCAAGAAATGTTAAAATTCCTTACAATCCTTTCATATAGTACGGTATAAGGTGGAGGGTACTGATCAACGTGCTTCTAGTTTTGCAAATGCTCTTTGACAGATACACAATTTCATCAGAGTTGAAGATAAATATCTCAATCGTGCTTTATCTGCTCAATAGGTATAGGAAATCTCAGGAATGTTTGTTGCATACACAATACGCTTATGCTGTGACTACTGCATTTGCCGTCACTTAAAAACAGATTATGGTCTCCATTTTGTGTGTTACTGGAAACGCAGGAGCTGTGAGAGATATTGTGGTTAGGAGGGAACGCACGGCAACTTTTACTCGGGAAATTTGGGGAGGGATATTTTGTCCGTGTTTTTTGGAATGGCTTTTGTTTTATAGTCATGTTATGGGGCTCAAAATTCTACTTCAAACCTTGATATTTTGAATGTCGATTTCAAGTACCCACCTTACCGTACCTACGGGGCAGAAGACCAGAAAATGTCATAGACATCAAACATCCTCTCCCTTTCTTTATAATTGTTTTGTTATGTACCTAAGTATACACATACCTACCGTGGCAAGAGCAAAACAAAGCATACAAAATGACTTCGACATTTCAAATGTCAATGGGAAACATTTTGGGGGAAACTTGAAACAAAAGTAACGACATCATGGTTAGACAGCACTATTATAATGGACGCTTTCCAATTTCCATTGCCATTAACGCTCACTAAAACAGGAGGAAATGTGCTGATAGATGTAAGATGGGCTCTTAAATAGAAATAAAAATGTTGCAAGGGCAGGGTGAAAATGTTGCAGGGGTAATTGCTGACTCATTCAATCAACTGCGAACTATTCTGCTGATGAGAGACCCTCAAGTTGCATTTTGTTGTCTTGATTTATTGACGCGATCAAGGGTTGCTAACATTCCATGATATTCAGTACTTTTACCTTAAATAGAAATAAAAATGTTGCAAGGGCAGGGTGAAAATGTTGCAGGGGTAATTGCTGACTCATTCAATCAACTGCGAACTATTCTACTGATGAGAGACCCTCAAGTTGCATTTTGTTGTCTTGATTTATTGACGCAATCAAGGGTTGCTAACATTCCATGATATTCAGTACTTTTAATCAGAACCTTATGATGCCTTGCAATGCTTCCATGCAATCCTTTTAGTCCTTGTTTATCATCCTTGGTCCTCAATTTCTCTCATTTAGCAACCTTTCGGCTTCGATTTCCGGAGGTCCCGGGTTCGATTTCCGGTGGGATCGAAGTTTTGTCGACTATGTGCTTGGAGATACCCAACAAATTCATCTCTAGTTGAGTCTGTCTCTTACATGATAACTCTTGATGTCTTGAAGGACTCGATCGCTAACACATTTTACTCACTTGCAAATTTTGAACCCGTAGAACGGAAAGGACCATGGCATTCTAATTAAAGTGAAAAATCCTGTGCTTCCCCTGCTGTCTTCTCATCATCCTCCTTCAATAATTGCCCTTTCCTCTCCCTCTCTCTCTCTCCCTCTCTCACCTCCCATATTCTCTTCCCGTGGTATCGCACACCTTTTATACTCTTTTTCACCTTATCAATCAAAAAATGCAGCGTTAATTACTTTTTCTACAGATAGCCAGGGTCGCTCCTAGGGGGGTCTATTCGGTACCATTTGCCCCGGGCTCGGCCTCTTCAAGAGGGCCCTGAAACCAGCAGTCCCTCCTCTTACTTACTTTCTTACTCTCTTCTTTCTCATCAAATCTTTCCTCTCCAGAAGTTTCAAAGGTCGCGTAGGTCGATCGCCTTTTCGTTCTCCTCATTAAGATCTGCGTGGGTGCAAGTTGTTGTTGTTGTTGTTGTTGTTGTTGTTGTTGTTGTAGCGGTGTAGCTGCACCGAAGGGGATCGATGGTCTCTGGGTGCAAGTTCGCTCCAGCTGGTTGCACATCAGGAGTTTTTCATGGGTTTGTTCGCTGCCACTTCGGGTCCCTCCCCAAAAAGGAGAAAATAAAATACTAGTATTAGTTACTTAGTATTCTTGTTTTGGGAGGCAAGCTCCATTAGTACGAAGGCCCGTAGAGGCTGTGATCACCCCTGCAGATAGGTACAACAGTTTCCAACTTTACAGGAGGTATATGGCTATACCTGTACACTGTATATATACCTATACAGGGTCTTGTTTTGGGAGGCAAGCTCCATTAGTACGAAGGCCCGTAGAGGCTGTGATCACCCCTGCAGATAGGTACAACAGTTTCCAACTTTTCAGGAGGTATATGGCTATACCTGTACACTGTATACCTATACAGGAGAATAAAAACGTTAATTAGAATTAATTAGGGCAATTTTTATTCAGTCCCGTTCCAGAATGAATGGGGGTTGTTGATGGGGTTCAAGAATTGATGGGTTGTATAGCGGTATTACCCACAAGGTGCAATAAGTAAATGGGCAATGTAGGTTTCTAGATATCTACATAATTGCTCAATGGGGGATAATTACTTTTTTATACCTATTGATTGGCACACTGAATAATATAGGTATCTTTAGGTATATAATATGTATGTATAACAGGGAACTTATATGGAGGGTACCTAACCCAGTTACCTACCTTGGGCCAGATACCTACTTTCAGTCTATCTATATAGGTTCCTAATTGAAACTGTTTATTCCTTTCACTAACGACTTTAATGACACAACAGACATTGTCTCGCTCGGCAGTAATAATTGCTAAACAAAAAGCAAAAAGTGTTGAAAGCAAAAAATGAACAAGTGCAACAAAAGTCATTAGAGAAATACCTACATTTGTGTGACAAAGTGTGTTTAGAAAAAAAAGTGTGCTTTTCAAAACAAAGATTTTTATGACCAAAATGTTTTTCGAAAAAGTTCTTTTTTTTCATCTGAATGTTCAACATACGAGTATGTACATATATATTTACAAAGAGTATTTACTTAACCTTGTAGGTTTGTAGTTCCCTATCTGTTTACGTACCTACCTACCCTCCTACCCACTTGTAGGTTTGTAGCTCTCTCACTTACGATATAATTACAATGTAAGTAGGTAGTCATTCAGTCGATTTTCAACAATCAATTTGGACGGCACTCAAGGTCAGTCTTAGGTAGGTACCTACTAGATTAGCTGTAGGTAGTCCAAAGCCCAATATTCACAAAGTAGAGTCGAGCTGGAAAAATCTCCACTCTGTCAGGATTCGAACCTGGGACTCCACCGGTCTCCGCCGCTACCGTGGCATACATGTCTATAGCTACATGATACTTGGTAATGGATATAGTTAATTAGGTAGGTACAAAGGTATTCTTTAACCATGATCGAATAAACTACGGGCTAAAAAATTCCCGGAGGGACGGGCCCAGCTTGTTTTACTTCAGTATGAGTAGTTTGAGTAGATATTCATTGAATGTGCGAAGGTCCATTATAATTATTCATTCATACATAGTTTTATTTTATAGCTTCATAATTTTATTATGTCCCTAGGTAGGTAGGTTATAGGTAGGTAGGTACCTACTAATCAACACTAGGTTGTTTTATGACTTTGCAAGAAACACAGGAAATGGTTTGCCAAGAATGTCAAGTGTTGTGAAATTATAGCAATTATCACCTTATTTATTTCTGTTATTACGGAAATGACGAAAACTGTGAGCGTAAGATGCGTGAATACATATCTTCTTTGTACTTCTCCTTCTTATTATGTAGGTACATATTTCCTTATAAAATCTATAGACTTATGTATCTTTATACATAATACATCTACACAATAATACGTGGAAAGTCATAAGTAGGGTAGAGTGTACATTATGCCAAAGTTTTGACAGAACCTGCTTCTGCCTATCTATGTATCCATTCTCCATTGTAAGTTGTACGTAAAGATAGCTACATATTATCATTACGTATACAACTATACTAATATCTACTATTCCTTTTCATCCTACTTCGGGAGTGTTTTAGCCGAAACATGGGAAGGAACTCAGGACTCATTTCTTGCCCCTCATACCAATGTCCCCCACACGCCACTATTTCAGACCTTCATTATCAATTCATCATTCATACCTCATTTCATTTCTTGACTTCTGAAAATTTTAAAATTTTATTATTAAAATATTTTATCGAATGCGTTCTTCTTACTTTCCGTCGTTAATAAACTTTCTTCCTCCCTCTTCCCTCTCTTTCTCCGTTATCTCACTCTAGCCTTCTCAGTCCCACTGTTCCTGTTTTTTCAAAGATTAGCTCTATAAGAGGAGTACCTATCTACTTGAAGTCCCCAAGTATCCTACCCTCAGATAGATAGATACCCAATAGTATTTCCTCAGTATTTTCCTGGTCTTTCAGCAGATGATTGCATATGCACGCGACATTTGCTAACATTTCAGATCTAAGGTCTAATTTTGCTGTGGAATTTGTACAAATATCGAGTACACATCATGATTAGTTGAATAGTGCATAATACCTACAAAACGATCTGTCGAAAGACCACGATAGAAGATCAAATTGGGATACAATACACGTACCTACCCAACTACCCAGTAGACTAGGTAGTAGCTGTGTAGTAGTTACAATTACAATGCTTGTTAGTGTGTAACAGCTACCAGACTCAAGGTCCTTTTACGATCCTTAGGACTGAAAAGGAATGGGTTCTATTTCCTAATATCTATTTTCTTCATTACCGTTGAACCTTTGACACGTTTGGCAACGTAGCCTACTTTTTAGATGAATCCTTGCTGCCATATTCAAATGGATGAACCATAGTTGATTAGTGCATACCTACAAAACGATCTGTCGAAAGACCACGATAGAAGATCAAGTTGGGATAAAATACACGTACCCAACTAACTACCCGCAGTAGACTAGGTAGTGGCTGTGTAAGTAGTTACAATGGTTGTTAGTGTGTAACAGCTACCAGACTCAAGGTCCTTTTACGATCCTTGGGATTGAAGAGGAATGGGTTCTATTTCCTAATATCTATTTTCTTCACCAGCAGGAGAGTTAAGTCGTAGAGTACCCCATTTCCTTCCGTAGTTCCCAGTTCTGCTCCATAGTTCACGTTTTCAATTTATTACGTCAGCCATATTTCATTCTTATAAGGGCAGGAGTGTTGCAGCAAATTAGAAATTAGGTCACGTCGGGAAATCCAAGACACCACATAGGTTCCTGGGTTTAGATGCACTCAAAATCAAACACTATAGGTAAAAAAAGCTTTGAGTGCATTGAAACTCAAAAATTAGCTTTAAGTTAACTAAAAATAGAAAAACCCTGAAATTAGCTACGACGGACTCGAAATCTAAAATTTACTGTGAGTGAACTCTTGAATAATAAATAAAGGTAGATATCTTTTTCTTTTTCTCAAATCAAATTATTACCTACAAGTAATTGGGTGAGTTGATCAACTGATGCCTGACCTATAAATGTAGCTATTACGTAAGTATACCTACCTACTACTTGTAATAAACAAACTTTCAAATTGTGCTTTGCCTCCACAGGATAGGAAAGATTCTAAAAGCAGAAAGTTCGCCCTGTTCAGGAAATGCTGTCAGTGAATTAATTTCTATGTAAAAGAAGAAAAAAAAAGTAAAAATACACGAGTAACATAGGGATTTCCAACGGTAGGGGAAAAAATTAACATCAAAAAATACGCTGTTTAGATATATACATATAAGTAACATAGGGATTTCCAACGGTAGGGGAAAAAAATAACATTGCATCACAAAAGTTGAAATGAAGTTTCGAAATGGAAAATTTATTATAATGAAGTTCTTGGTCTAGACTGGAAGGGAGATGAGGTCACCAAGGATTTGTTATACATAATTATGTATATCTTTATCTACTTGTATCGTATAGGGTACCCTTAGGTCTCTAGCCAGGTTTCCACCCTATGTTTTTGAAGAGGTTGGTTAGAGGGAATTGTAACTAACTGCTAAGGTCTTATTGTCCCTAAAGCGAACAGAGAATGATGACAGGAGAGCCAGCCGTTCCGAGAACGAACCTTATCTGTTCAAGATAAAATCCGCCCCGGCCGGGAATCAAAAGGCAGACACGCTACCAACTAAGCAATCTAGGCATACCGTATGGTATGTATCACTGTGGGAATCGAGGACACGGAAAGTAAAGTTATTACTGTGGGAATCAGAAGGATGAAAAAATTTAGACGAATTGGATATAAAAACTACGCATGCTTGAGAAAGGAAAAAGAAGTGTTTTAATAAAAGCACTATGCTGACTGAAAACTAGCATTGCTGATTCTTTTGTACTCAAATACATTAAGGCCATTAAGGTTTATGAAGAATATGAAGAGCGTATCTTAATGGCCTGACTTGGAGCAGCAGTGAACAATACTTACAACAATACGAGCCTGACTTGGAGCATATCTACATCAGTGTAGAGTACACAATGATACTTGAATCAGCAGAGGTGGGGCTTAGGGCTGAACTAAAGCTGTTGTTGGGTATTACAATACAAGTAAAGCTCACAGCATACTCACGTCTACATACGGATTAAGTAAGTGTACTACAATCTAATGTCACGTGACTGAGAATTTCAATCAGCATTTTCCTGATTGAAATTTGAACTTGGATTTCCCTTGTTGAAATTTCATATCCTTTTATTGATATAGGTACGTTCTATTTATTGAATTTAGTGTATGAAAAATCAACCAAATATAACCTGACCTCAGAAAACTAGAATCCACAGTGATTGTATCCTTTGTCCGTTTATTGACTATCATACGTGCCATCGTATTGTATTTATCTGAACCTTATCTCTTGGGAATTTGCTTGTTTTTATAATATTTATGAATCTTCGATGTTCAAATAGCTTTTGGCAATACAGACTTGTTTCCAACCTCCTTTCCGTGGCTCGCTCATACTTTCCCAATAACAGGAGAATAGTGAAAAGTAAATTAATGTTTTAATAATGAATTATGTTTGAGTTTTTACCGACTTCTTGTTTTTTCCTCCCCGTCTGTGAAATATACTAGCTTGGCAGGAGGTGTGGTTAAAACAGTGGTCTTGTAATTTATAGCAATCGAAACGTCTCGGAGTCGCGTCGAGACCAAAAAACTTGGTTTTGTTTTAGTGCAGTTCTGTCTGGGTTTCCTCCTTGTGTAAAAAACAATTGGAAGGTACCTACTAGGCATAGTATTGCTACTTATGCAGTCGTACCTATATGTACAAATTGTAGGTACACTAGCGTCGCGTCGATCGACAATCAGTATCTACATCTATTCTATCGATACCCCCCCCCTCCCTCTCCTACCGGACAAGGGGTAGTTGAGTAGTAAGCTCGTACTTGCTAGTAGGTTTTAAATTTGTGTCCAAGTAGGTACCTACCTACGTAGATGGTAGTCTCTTTTTTCTGTAGATTCGTGTCATGCGTTTGACAGGGTGGGGACTGTTTTCTCAACATACCTCAAATGTATCTATTCTTTGTGAATTGTGCTTTTGGTGTATTAATTTATTTTAACGTGATTTTTCTCTCGTTGTGTTTGCAGTGGAAGACCAGATGGGGTGTTCTGACCAAACTCTCTCCAGCAGCAGGTAAGTGTTTATTTCTTTCGAGTTTTGGGCAAGACTTTTATCGGTAGACTTGCTTTACTTTTTACGTTTGCATGTTGCATGTTAGATTTTGGTTTATAATTAGGTCTTCTTCTTTTTCTTCGCCTTTTCCCGTGAACAGACGGGGTCGGCGTTTTTCGTCAGCCTCTCAATCAGCCCTAACTAGGGTTATTGCTTTGGGCTGACATTGGGTTTTGGCTGCAAATTTTACGAGTGGATGGATGCCCTTTGCACTCAACCTTTACTATTTCTTTAGCAGATAAGGAAGCTGATACCATATTGGTGTTGGTGATCTTTGGTTCACTCAGCTCTCAACTGTCAAGACAAGACTGTGTTTATTTACACTGTTAACAGCTTTTGGCCTGAGATCAAAAGAATGAGAGTTGTAACAGTGCGAAGAAAAAGAAAAATTCCGTTGGTCCTCATTTTTCCTGCTCTATGACTTTGAAACATCACCCAAGTAAGCGCAACTGATCTATTGTAGATACACTAGTATGAGGTAAAGTCATAATGCGCATTGCCAGCGTCGCGTCGATCGACAATCAGCATAGTAGGTAGGTACCTATCTACATCTATTCTATCGATACCCCCCTCCCTCTCATTTCGGACAAGGGTTATTTGAGTAGCAAGCTCATACTTGCTAGTAGGTTTTAAATTTGTGTCCAAGTAGGTACCTACCTACTACCTATGTAGGTAGATAGTAGTCTCTTCTTTCTGTAGATTCGTGTGATGCGTTTGACAGGGTGGGGACTGTTTTCTCAACATACCTCAAAATTCACGTTTTCAATTTATTACGTCAGCCATATTTCATTCTTATAAGGGCAGGAGTGTTGCAGCAAATTAGAAATTAGGTCACGTCGGGACTTGGGACATCCAAGACAGCACATAGGTTCCTGGCTTTAGATGCACTCAAAATCAAACACTAGGTATAGGAAAAAAAAGCTTTGAGTGCATTGAAACTCAAAAAAGTTAACTAAAAATAGAAAAACCCTGAAATTAGCTACGACGGACTCGAAATCTAAAATTTACTGTGAGTGAACTCTTGAATAATAATTTGATTTGATAGGTATCTTTTTCTTTTTCTCAAATCAAATTATTAGGTACCTACCTACAAGTGATTGGGTGAGTTGATCAACTGATGCCTGACCTATAAATGTAGCTATTATGTAAGTTATGTAAGTATACTTCCTACTTGTAATAAACGTAATAAACAAACTTTCAAATTGTGCTTTGCCTCCATAGGATAAGAAAGATTCTAAAGCAAAAAGTTCGCCCTGTTCAGGAAATGCTGTCAGCGAATTAATTTCTATGTAAAAGAAGAAAAAATACGCTGTTTAGATATATACATATAAGTAACATAGGGATTTCCAACGGTAGGGGAAAAAAATAACATTGCATCACAAAAGTTGAAATGAAGTTTCGAAATGGAAAATTTATTATAATGAAGTTCTTGGTCTAGACTGGAAGGGAGATGAGGTCACCAAGGATTTGTTATACATATATCTTTATCTACTCGTCTCGTATAGGGTAGGTACCCTTAGGTCTCTAACCTACAGACCCTATACCCTATAGTATGGTAGAGAGCCAAGCCAAGTTTCCACCCTATGTTTTTGAAGAGGTTGGTTAGAGGGAATTGTAACTAACTGCTAAGGTCTTATCGTCCCTAAAGCGAACAGAGAATGATGACAGGAAAGCCCTGAATGAACCTTGTCTGTTCAAGATAAAATCCGCCCCGGCCGGTAATCGAACCCGCGACCTAGTGTTTAAAAGGCAGACACGCTACCAACTAAGCAATCTAGGCATACCGTATATGTATCACTGTGGGAATCCAGGACACGGAAAGTAAAGTTATTACTGTGGGAATCAGAAGGATGACGAAATTTAGACGGATTGGAAAACCGCGCACAAGAATGCTTGAGAAAGGAGCAAGAAGTGTTTTAATAAAAGCACTATGCTGACTGAAAACTAGCATTGCTGATTCTTTTGTACTCAAACGCATTAAGGCCATTAAGGTTTATGAAGAATATGAAGAGCGTATCGTATCTTAATGGCCCGACTTGGAGCAGCAGTGAACAATACTTACAACAATACGAGCCTGACTTGGAGCATATCTACATCAGTGTAGAGACACAATGATACTTGAATCAGCAGAGGTGGGGATTAGGGCTGAACTAAAGTTGTTGTTGGGTATTACAATACAAGTAAAGCTCACAGCATACTCACGTCTACATACGGATTAAGTTGAAATTTTAAGCATTTCTATTGAGATCAGCGTGTTTCGAACTTCCTTTATCAGCGAAGAAAAAAAAAAGTGGTTGAGCCCCATTGAGCTGGTGTACTTTTGATGACATTTCTAACTAGGTAGGTATGTCGTTTAGGTTTAGGTATGTCTAATATGTGAGATGGTAGCTAGATTTCAAGTTACTATTACTACAGATCGATTTGTCCATCGAGTTGGTCTGTGCTGTGCTTGGTAAAATAATAGCTCCTAGCCCTAGACCCCTAATACCTACTAACAACACCCATATTCTGTCTTCCTCACTTCTTCTAGTTCTTCTTTGTCTCTCTCAAGTGTTTTCCACAACAGACATTCCCACCCCACACCATATCTATCTCATTATTTTTACCTTTCCTTATCCCTCTCTCTCTCTTCTCTACCTTCTCTTCCTCCTCCTTCTCCTCCTCCTCTCTCTCTCTCTCTCTCATCTTTCTTCTTCTATCCGTCCTTTCCCCTTTCTTCTAGTCTTTCTCTTGTTCGTTTTATTTTTCTAATAATATTTCAGCACCAGCACATTCTTCTCCCACACAATATATACGCATGCACACATCGCATTTCATACAGGATGGTGAGATTTGGGTCAGGATGTGCGTGATTTTCGCTCCAGGAGCGTGAATAATCTTTCCTATCTCTTGCTTTTGCAACTATTCCCTCCAATATTGATAAGTTATTCCTTCAAAGAAGGGAACATGGACTCTTGCAACTTTTCACCCTGCAGTTCTGGAACTTTTAAAAGCACCTACGTCCTATTACATAGTGTGAAGGTGAAGTGAAGTTTAGGTGCAATATTAGGTACCTACCTACGTAAAATCTTGTATATTCTTACGCATTGTTCCATCCTGTACCCTGTAGATATCTACCTAATTTTATGTTATTTCAAAGATTCAAACTCAAATCAGCTCGTCGTTTGAGATCGTCACGAAATAAACATCAACTTCTTCAATGTGAATTAAAGTTTCAATTCGTATACACATTGTCTGGTTGTGAAAGAGCTCCGTTTTCAATTTTGTAAGTCATTCTTACTCAGTCGAAAGATTGATTTGATAAACAACGATGTTGTTTCTGAAACATATGGGCATACGGCTAATAAGACTTTCAATTCAAACGCCAAGTGTGGATTTAATTTAATTTTGACAGTCAATAAATGCATTTTTTACTCTCCTAAATACTGGTGCATTTGGCACATCCACCATTGAACATTATAATTATCATATTCTCTCCTTCTCTCCCCATCTCCTTCCATTCTGTATGTTATGCTATAGGCTATACTAATTTTATTGTCCTATTTGAAGTTTTGGATTTGATTTAATTTTGACAGTCAATAAATGCATTTTTTACTCTCCTAAATACTGGTGCATTTGGCACATCCACCATTGAACATTATATTATATTCTCTCTTTCTCTCCCCATCTCCTTCCATTCTGTATGTTATGCTATACTAATTTTATTGCCCTATTTGAAGTTTTCAACCATCTAAAACGTATCTACTCGTACATAACCTCTTTTTGGATAACACTGGGTACCCGTAACTTCCTACCTACTACGGCCAAAGCCATCGTATCACGTACGAATCACCAAATGGCCACTGTAGACGTAATAATTCAGGACCCTGAGAATGGAGAAGAGGGGAGATAAAGGATCCTAAGGGAGGGAAATAAAGGATCCTGAGAGAGGAGAGGGGAGGGGATAAGCCACGAGGAGAGGTATAATTATTTAAAGTGAACATCACAGGAAATTTATAAAGAGGACGAAATGAAGCAGGAGAAAATTGCACTGAACACGGACTAAAGTAGAGACATGATGCATTCCGGGAAACACAGAGAGCCTACGGGAAAAACAATGAGGGTCCTGTTCTATGAGTCATCAACCCAAAACGAAGGAACCAATCAGATTGCAGGAAATCCTTACATTGTTGCAATTGAGTCACAATACCACAGCAAAACGTGTAATGTCCGTTCCTCCACTTTCTGGTCACAATAAGTAAAATGTAATTGTAAAAAATCAAAAAAATATTTAGGAGTGAGAGAAGAGCAGGAGGGGATCTAGTCTGCTTCCTCTTCAAAGTTGTCTCGGTAGCGACGCGAGGATGAATTGACATTTCTAGCCGAAGAAAAGCAAAGCTTTAACATGAACGGATACTTGCCACCTGAAACAGAAAGGTAAATATATCTAGAGTGCCAACAACCTAGACAAGCAACAACTTTCATTATTCCTTAGTACAGGGAGTAGACCAGCTTAGTCTGTTCCGCATTGTTCCATCCTGTACCCTGTAGATATCTACCTAATTTTATGTTATTTCAAAGATTCAAACTCAAATCAGCTCGTCGTTTGAGATGTCAACACGAAATAAACATCAACTTCTTCAATGTGAATTAAAGTTTCAATTTGTATACAAATTGTTTGGTTGTGAAAGAGCTCCGTTTTCAATTTTGTAAGTCATTCTTACTCAGTCAAAAGATTGATTTGATAAACAACCGATGTTGTTTCTGAAACATATGGGCATACGGCTAATAAGACTTTCATTTTTTTTTTTTTTTTTGTTTTTAATACATAACCATTTATTTATTGACAAATACATAGTACAGTAATTCAACATCATTAAATAAAATACATGTTATGGTTTACTCTTTGTCCATGGAGAATTAAAAAAAAAAAAAAAAAATTAAAGCT